>NW_027526331.1:3567695-3569363 GCF_048455015.1 Haemaphysalis longicornis | reverse complement strand
TGGTAAGTACAGCTATGTCTGGGTCGTGTTCAATGAACACGCCATGTGTAAATGATGTTCACGCCATGTTCACGCCAAGTGTAGGCGACTGGAGGATGTCGTTCATCGTAGCGTGCCTCCGCACGTGCTTGCGATCAAAGGGTACCAAGGATGAAAGTTCGGCGTGCTTATTCAGCGCGGCATAAAATTCAGGCGAGCGAAAGGTGGTGATGTGATAAGAATTGCAAAATGCTGTCCCGAAATGTCAGTGGAGCACGGGAATGCAGTAGTAAAAATGGAACATAGTCGGTTATTTCGTGCTTGGCGGTTTTGTAGGCGCATGTCACATTTGGCAGCACTGCATCCCAACTCTTGTGGCCGTACTTCAGATGCATTGACAGCATATTGGTCAACGTGCGGTTTGTTGGCTCGGTCGGGCCATTAGTTCGTGGTTCGTGTGCGGTCCAATGGCAGTAGACAGAGCCACAAAGTCGCAGTAGTGCTACAACTTCTGCGGTACGCTGCTGCCCGTGGTCACTGATGATAACACGCGGTGCGCCATTACGAAGGACAACAGAATACAGAGGGAAGGCTGAGACGTACACAACTTTAGCTTCAACAACAGAGGCCGTCTCGACGTAGCGTTTCAAGTAGACGACGCACACGATAAGCCACCAGTGACTGATAGAAGACTTTGGTAAAGGTTTAAGGAGATCGATTCAATCTTTTTCAAATGGTTACTTAGGGGGAGTCATGGGAGGTAGCAGTTCCGGTGAAGGGCTCCGCCGGCGTTTAGGACGCTGACATTGCGGGCAGCCGGCAACATATTGCTTCGTAAATCACCGCATTCTCAGCCAGTAAATATTCTGTGGTAGCCGATGTAGCGTGCGCACAAATCCAACGTGACCCGCGGTGGGGTCATCGTGCACAGCATGTAAAATGGCTGCACGAAGGCTATTGGGAACAACCAAAAGTATTCGGACGTCATCCACTGAGTAGCTCCTCTTGAACAACAATCCGTCACACACGACAAACGGGCGCTATGACTGCGCTCGCTGTGGTTCCTGAAACGGGGTTTTTGAAGACGCATCCTTCAGTTATTTTCCTTCGAGTTAGAGGCGGTGGGGACTGCAGTAGACCGAGATGCGAGCCAGTGGTCAAAGTGGTCCTTGTGACACAGTTGCATCGGATCAGGAAGGTGCGACAAGCATTTCGCGTGAGTGTGTTGGCGTCAACTATTGTACGACACAGAAAAGTCGTAGTCTTGTAAGCGCGCAATGCCCATAGAGCTAGTTGGCCAGATGGGTCACGCATACCAACTAGCTCTATGGGCATTGCGCGCATACAGGAAGGTGCGACAAGCATTCCGCGTGAGTGTGTTGGCGTCAACTATTGTACGACACAGAAAAGTCGTAGTCTTGTAAGCGCGCAATGCCCATAGAGCTAGTTGGCCAGATGGGTCACGCATACCAACTAGCTCTATGGGCATTGCGCGCATACAGGAAGGTGCGACAAGCATTCCGCGTGAGTGTGTTGGCGTCAACTATTGTACGACACAGAAAAGTCGTAGTCTTGTATGCGCGCAATGCCCATAGAGCTAGTTGGCCAGATGGGTCACGCATACCAACTAGTCAGCATAGTGAGTGGTGGTCCGTGATGATAGAAAAGTGATGACTATGCATGCATCGG
>NW_027526331.1:3352043-3567595 GCF_048455015.1 Haemaphysalis longicornis | reverse complement strand
CACCCCACATCATAGTTCTGTTCTTTATTATTATGTTTGTGTTTATTGGCGCAAGGGTATCGGCGACAAAAGAGCGCCAAGACTTTGGTCCGTCTATGTCAGGTTTGTGCTTAAAATGTGTATGAAATGAGCATGGGTATGACACTGGCTAAAAAAAATTCCAGCTCCACAAAGTGAATGATGATGAGATGATGATGATGAAACAACATTTATTGAGCCCAAAAGATTTGGTGGTGCCCACAGGCACCAGACGGGGGGGGGGTTCCCTATTCACGGGACCCATATGTCTCCAACAATTCCTGGCCCCTGGCCGCCAGGGCTATCTGGGGGTCGGCAGGGCGGGGCTGGACAGCAAGGTCTCCCATCGCTCAAGGAGTGGGGGTGGGGAAGTGGAGGTAAGATAGGGGGGTGTAGGGGAAGGAGTGGGGGAAGTGGACTCTTGAGGAACGTGCATTCCGCCATGACGTGCGACAGGGCCCCTTCGGCCTGCTCATAGAAAGGATAGGTGGAGTCGTGTAACTAGGGGTACATGCGATGGAGCAGGGCGGGGTGAGCCAGCGACCCCGCCTGCACTCTGCGCAGGATCGTTTGCTGTTGCCTGGTTAGAGTGGGTTGCGGTTCGGGTAAGGTGCGCCGTTCTTCTCTGCACGCTCGAGTAATCTCTCTATAGCTTGTCATTGGGGTCGGGGTGTCCTCATCATCGCGCGACTCAGTGGTTGCCCGGAGCGCAATTTCGCCGGCGTGGTAGTGGGCGATGGTGTTGCCTGCAACCCCCTAGTGAGCCGGGACCCACACGAGTTCAACGGTTCGTCCCGGTGCCCCCTTCTTGTTCAAAATCGCAAATGCCGCGGAGGAAACGCGTCCCCTTCGGTAGTTGCTGTACGCAGTCTTGGAGTCTGTGACCACGGCCTCGACGCCCGGTTGAACGAGTACCAGAGCCACAGCCACCTCTTCTGCCGTCACGGGATCTCTCGTCCTCGTCGAGGCTGTGACGATCAGTCGGTCGTGGGTCGTAACGACTGCCGCCGCCCGGTTGCTGCCTTAGGCGTCCGCGTATAGAACCCGGGGATTCTCCTCCACCTGTCAGGCCAGGGCCTTAACCCGCGCATCGCGCCTCCCGTCATCCTTACCCGGGGTCATGTTCCGGGGTAGGGGCTTCGTTTCGATTGCCTCCTTCCACATCCGGGGTAGGGGCGCCGGTTCGATCCGCCATCCCAGCTTGCGCATGACGGCGCGTCCTTGTTTTGTGCTACTTAGTCTGACACGTTGATTAGAAAGGTGAGCTTCTACAAGCTCGTCCACCGTGTTGTGGATGCCCATGTCCTGCAGTCGTCGGGTCGACGAGTATATGGGAATGCCCAGAGCTTGTTTAGTTGCATTCCGAATGAGCGTGTCGAGGGTGTTTCTCTGCGTCCTCGTCAGCTGGAGATACGGGACCGAGTAGGTGACCCTCAACACAACAAACACCTGCACCAGGCGGATGGCGTCGTCCTCTTTGAGGCCTCTGTTTCTGTTAGACACCCGGCGTAACATTCCGAGTATCTGTTCTGTGGTGGTTTTGATTTTAGCGATGCCGGCGTGCGCTTTCCCGTTGTTCTGCATCAGCAGGCCCAATATCCTACACTGCTGCGTCGGCCTGATCTCTATGCCGTCGATTCTAACCGTGACGGCCGGTTGGGGCGTCTTCTAGGGTCTGCCCGGCTGTATGAGTAAAAGTTCCCACTTCTGCGGTGCGCAGCTCAACCCAAACGACTTTGCGTACTCGTGCATGGTTGTGGCCGCACGCTGCAAGGAAGCCTCGATCCACTTGTCGGAGCCGGCCTTCGAAGTCCACACCGTGATGTCGTCGGCGTAAAGGGCGGGGTCAGTGACGTCTATTTCCTCGCGTAAATGAGGTAACGGGAGGAGAGCCAGGTTGAAGAGCAGGGGAGACAGGACAGACCCCTGAGGGGTGCCCCGCTCGCCGGGCTCTATGGGATCCGATTTCTCCCCTCCTCTGTGATGGTGGCTGTTCTGTTGGCAAAAAGTCCTTCACGTAACCGAAAGTTCTCCGGGCGCACTTTGTCTTTTTCAAATTAGACAGCACGCTCGTGTGCGTCACGTTGTCGAAGGCACCTTTCAGGTCGAGAGCGAGGATCGCCCGCGGACTGTGCCTCGTGGCTTTGTTCACCACCAGCTCGTGAAGCTCCACCATTACGTGTTGGGTACTCATATTTTTGCGAAAACCGAACATCGTCGCGGGCATTTGCCCCGCGTTTTAGAGATGCCCCTGCAACTGACGTAGCACCATGCTCTCCATGGCTTTTCCGACGCAGGACGTAAGGGATATGGGACGCATGTTGTTGATCGAGGGGGCCTTTCCAGGCTTCGGGATGAATCGCACATCAGCTTCCTTCCACTCGCACGGCAACCGCAAGCTATCCCAGGCTTCGTTGACGTGCCCAAGGAGCCCGCGCGCCGCCGTACCACTCATGTTGGCGAGCAACTTGTAAGTTATGGCATCCTTGCCTGGTGCACTTCTCTTGTTGCTCTCGTCTATAGCAGCCCACAGTTCCGCCATGGTAAACGGTCTGTCGAGGTCTTCGTTCTCGGGTCCTTCGTACTCCTCTGGGATCGGGTGTACGCCCTTCTCGGCCGGCAAGTATTTGTCCGCGAGAGCCTTGAGTAGCCTGTGTCCGTCGCTATTGTACGAGTGGAGCACCTTGGTGAGGGTGCGGTTGGTTGCCGTTTTGCTGCTCGTCGAATGGATGAGGTGGTGCAGGAGCTTCCACGTCTTCCCCACGGACAGCTGATCTTGCAGGCCATCGCACATCTTGAGCCAATTTTCCTTGCACAACTTAGCCGCGTATTCGGGGATTTGCTTGTTAAGCAAGGCGATGCGTCTGGCGAGCTTTCTGTTGCGTCGCTGACGCTTCCACCTTCGAGTTAGCGAGTGACGGGCCGCCCACATATTGGACAGCCTGGTGTCGACGAACGGCGTCTGCGGCGTCGTCGCTATTTCCTTGGTGAACTTTTGAAGGGCTCGCTTCTGGTTACGTGCCCATTCCTCGTAAGGCTGTGTCTTGTACTCTTGCCCGGTGTGTTTTCCCGTGGCGTCTTCGTCTTCCTGGGTGAACTTTCTCATCTTGTCCCCGTCGGTGATCCGCGCCTTGCCCAGCTCGTCTCGGAAACGGTGACCGCGGACGGTGATGCTGATGATGCCGTGGTCCGACCCCAGGTCGACCTCTTCGCTTCTCCAGGAGGCGTCGAGCGACCCGGCCAGCCATGACGGTCAGGCGTGGTGTCCCTGGCCACGCTGTTGCCTCTTCTCGTAGTGACTCCCGGTTCGATAAGTAGGACGAGGTCCTGGTCTTCCATGGTTTGCATCAGGGCTTTTCCTCTCTTGGACAAAAATTTGTAACCCCATAGCGTGTGCGGGGCGTTGAAATCACCGAGGATCAGGAGCGGCCTGGTCCCCGCCAACCTCTTCGCCTCCTACACGGTGCGGTCGAAGTCGTACTGCCTTTGCGACGGCCTGCAGTACGCACTCATCCCGAATATATTTTTTGTGCTGCCAATTTCCCGTGCGTGGACTTCTATGAGCGTGTGCTCGCACCCGCTCTGCGCCATGACGTGCTGGGTTGCCGCCACGTTGTTGCGGACGAGAACGGCTGTGCCCGTTTCCGAGGGGTCCGTGTACGTGATGTATACCGGGAGTTGCGGCTTCCCGTTCGTTTCTTGCAGTGCAATGATGGCAAGCGGATCTTGCTGTCCGCTGATGTGCAAAATGAGCTCCGTCTCCTTGTGACGGATGCCCCTACAGTTCCATTGATAGATGCCGGTGGACTTGCTGCTGTCCACTCGCTTGCAACGCTGCTTACTTGGGTTCTGTACCATCCATGTTGCTAATGTCCAGTCGGCCGCGCCTCTTCGCGATCGCGTCTTTGATCCTGTCGGCGCGTTCCTTCTTCAGGGACGCAAAGCGGGTGCGAACTTTAATGGCAGCAACCCTCGTTGCTAGACGTGCGTGCTTCACTTCCAGCGTGTTGAGGCGATCTTCTATCCTTCCTAACGCTGCCACAATGGCCGTCAGTGTATCGCCTTGAGGTAATTGCGTTTGCTCCTCCGCTTTTGGTGTTTCAACGGCCGCCTTGCTAACCGGGGCCTCTTCGCCGTCCATCGCCTCCTGGGTGTTTTTCTGTTTCGTGCTGCTCGCTACCGGCATCGCTCTCTTCGGGCTAATGGCGGGGGAGGCACCTCCCGCGGACCTTCAGCGACGTTAGGCATCCCCGCCGGGCCCTCCTGTGGTATTGCTTCGGTCGAGCCTGCGCTTCACGCCAACTTCTCTACCTTGGACATAAGTGCCCTGATTTGGGCATTCTGCTCCTGAATGTGGGCGTTGTGGCACTCGATAATTTTCTTGAGTTCTGTCACCTCGCCACCGTCCTTTTGTGGGCTTGGGGTTGGTTGGGGAGGGGGAAGGAGGGGGGGGGCGAATTCGGAGTCGGGGACTCTAGCCCCGGGAGACCCGCTAGCCCAGCCCACCTTGTTGCCGGTGTTCCCTCGCTGGCCTCCGGGTCCGTCCTTCGATCTCGAACGGCCACCCGGACTCGAACTGGTCCCGGACTCCGGTCCATTTTCGCCGGCTCGCCGTCTCGAACAGCTCCTCGCCTTCAACGTCGCTCTGCCCGCCGTCCCCCAGCGCCAGTTGCCGCCAGCACCGCCTCCGCCGCCGTTACTTGCGGGCTTCGACGGGGAGCGGCCTTGACGGCCACCTGCGCAGCTCCGCAGTCTAGATTGCGACCGGGAGCGGCTCTGATGGCGGCCGTCGCCGCTCCGGGCCGGCGTCTGCGACCTTCCTCGGCGCCACGACGAGCTGCTACGGTGGGGTCCACCTGCAGGACCTCTCTTGTCTCGGTTTCTTCCTCTTTCGTAGTCTCCTTGATTGTAATGCTTCTTCTTCCACCAGCGTCGACGAACGATGTAGGGGGTCTTGAATCTCGCCTTGCAGACATTGGATGCCGTGAGGTGATCGCCTCCACACAGGCTACACTTGGGGTCGCATGTGTGGTCGGCTGTCGGTCCGGGGGTTCACAACCCCGGTAAATTGTTTTCGAAGGGTCTGGGCACACGTCCACGCGGTGACCCAGTCGTCCGCATGCGTAGCACAGGTCTATCTGCTTTCTGTGCAACATACACTCCATCAGTAGGTTGCCGTACCTGATGTAATGATGCACCTTCTTTCCTGCGAAGGCAATCACCACCGACCGGGTCTTGCCAATGTGGCTGGCCTGCAGCGCCGTCGGGTTGAATTCGTGCACAACGTTCTCTTCGACTTCTTGAGGTGTGTCCTCCAGCGGGATATCTCGTATCACCCCTTTCACAGTGCCGTGAGGGGCTGCTTCGTCGGTACTGACCTCGTGGGTCGTACGTCGAGCCGCTCCAGGGCAGCATACCGGTCGGCGTTCTCTCTCTTGGAAATGCTCACCACCACGATGTTCTGCTGCGAGTTCAGACAGACGACGTCTTTTCTCGATTCCGTTGAGGGGATCTGGGCCGCCGCCATTAGAGCCGGCTGAGCTCCACTCGGGTACCATCGCTGCCGTGGAGGCCTCCGCGCGGGCGCACGATGATCTTCATATCTTCGCGCGGCAGGTCTGGCATGCGCGCGCCTTTCAACAGCTTGCCCTTATTTATACGTTTCTCCTTGGGGTGACGTGTCACTTCGTCACGGGCACCCGCTCCCGAGCCGCGGCTGCCGCTGTTGCTCAGGCCGGTGACGTCATCTGTGTTCTTGGCGCCTTCTCGACTGTTGCGAACTGCGGGCGTAAGGCTGAGCTTGTATTCGCCCGCCCGCCGGACTCTTTCACCGGCAGTCTTCCAGCCTTGCGATCGCGTGCACTGGGCCGGCAGAATTTCGAAGCCGTCCAATTCCACTCGCATGGCGGTAGCCATTTTAGCCATTTAGCACAACTTTGCTAGCTACTTAATTTAACCTTGATGTTATGTACCGACTGCATGTTCATGAATTCAAAGTGTTTGCAAAGCAAATTTCGGGGCTGCCTTGATACTGCGGGTACCGTCGAACGTCACTTGTAGGTTAAACAGCAAGGCAGTCTGGCCCCCTTTGTTTGCCTTGAAAAAAAAAAGAATGGCCGGTGAAACCCTCATTGCAAAAAAACGAGGTTTTGCCAAGATTCGAACCATGGACTTTCAAAACAAAACGCCAGCACACAAGCACGCAACCGCTCGACCACGCCAGGAGAAGACGCGGGCTTTAAGAATTTGGTACCCTAACAGAGGCTGCCAATGAATATTGTCGAGTGATTTGCTTTGGTCATGTTTGAGAGATTTGAGCCGTGGAAACGCTTGTTTCTTACGCACCCATCTTGAATCCGAGGGCAGTTATGTTATCATTACAAGCGATGTAACCACAGCCCCCTTATTTGAGTCAAGAAAAGCTATCGCAAAACCTCGGTCTCCCCTACTCATGCCACGATAGCAACGAATGGAATGGCATGCGCCGCTATCATTCTGGAGTTGATAAGGCTTGGTCGTCACGCACCAATCTTGCAGCAAAGCCCCATCATGCTAATACTGCAAGCGACGTAGCCAGAGCTCCTTTTTAACTAAAAAAAGCTGTCGCAAAAATACCCGATAGCCCCGATGAATGCCAAACAAGCCACAAATGAATGAGCGCTTCCGCACAGAAATAGCTTGCTATTTGTCTCAAGGCAGCCGATAACCCCAAGTTAAAAAGAAATTGATTCTCTTCTGCTGAAAAAAATGACCCCAAAGCACGAGAAGGGCGTGAAACCCGACCGCTGCTGCCAGCTTTCTGCTGCTTTCTCGCGCTGCGTCGACGCCAATATCTGGCGAGCATAGACATCGGCGTTGCTCGCGCGTCAGCTCACGTCACCACGCAAGAAAACACCGAAAGTACGCTGCATGTGGTTGGGCCTTTAACTTCTTCTAAATGTGCGTCAGCTCCCCAGCGCCGCAGCCCCAGCCTTACGCACGGAGCGAAACCATCGGCCGCCGCCCAAAACGAGGGAAAAAACACGTCGCATGAAGTCGGGCACGAAGAGAAAGTGATGTCATGTACTGATGTCGCTGTTTGAAAGGGTTGTGGTCGGCCTGGGCCCCTACGAGATATGGTTGGGGAATACGCGGACGGTGTACGGCCCGAGCAAGAGGAGCTTCGCCCCTAAAACTTATATATAGGTGTAGAGGGCCCGTAGACTAAAACATAAAAATGCTTATAATGGCGGATGAGAGGAACTATGGTTGATACATGACGGCGCCTAGAGCCTCAGAGCATGCTGCACAGCCAGGCTCCCTGTGCGTCCAAAACAGTCTTCAGAACCTCCCTGAAATAGGAGATAGTCTGAGGTTTGAAGTCACGGCCTGTATGAAACGAGTTTTAAGAAATTGGCATCTGCAGGATAAGTTAAAAGGCACTTGTAAGAGAACATTGGTTCGTCTCCTAAGAATAGTGAAGGGTGTAGTGGAATATTGTGTGTGTAGAGTTTAGGGCAGTGCAGTTTTCTGGCATCATTCATGGACGTACACTCAGTTAACAAGTGGAAAACGGAGAGCCGTTCCCCACACTTCTCACAAACAGGTGGGAGTGCACCATTCAAAAGATATGCGTGTGTGGTGTGTGTGCGGCCGATTCGCAGTCTACTAATAGATACCTCTGTGAATCTATCTTGTTTCTCGGTGAGATATTTACCTATGTAAGGTTTAACTGTGTGTAATGTGTTGTTGGATTCTTTGTTCCATTCCTGCTGCCACATTTCACGAAGTCTCTGTTGTATAGCTGGTTTCATGTCCAGATATGGAACCACAGGTTCATCCACGTGAGTGCGAAGAGCAGCTGCCGCAGCATACCGGTCGGCGATTTCGTCCCACCGTATGCTGCTCTGCCCCGGCACCCAGCACACTACTATCCTCATATCTGAAGCATAAGCTGACATTCTCTTCCTAATGAGCTGGTTTAATACAGGGTTTTTACATGGTTTTGCCAAATGTAATGCCATCATGACACTGAAAGAATCTGTAAAGATAACGGACTATTGTATATTTGTTTCTGTGATGTACTCTACTGTAATTAAAATTCGGTATGCTTCTGCTGTAAAAATCCTGTAATTTGCGTTCAGTGTCTTTGTACTAGTGAAGTTGAGGCCATGTGCAGCGCATGAGACAGCAGAAGAGGACTTCGAAGCATCTGTGTAAAAAGTAGTGTAAGGGTACGTGTGTTGTAAGTGTAAAAAATGCTGTAAAATAAGTTCTCTTGGTGCATTTCTTTTACTGATTTGTCTAAAAGATACATCACAGGACACTGGACGCAGGTCCAAAGGAGCAACGAGGTCAGTGGGAGCAATCTTGTATATGTCAAAATGAGACCCCAAGTTCCCGTGTCTGCATTCCTGTTCGGAAGGGGAATGGGATGGTGATAGATGGACGGTTAAAAAAGAGATTGCTAGCCGACGTGTCAGTGATGATAAAATTACATGGATTATTAGTCAACGATGCTACCTTGAGAGCATACGTTACTGCTGTATACGTCCGCTGGTGCTGTAAGCACCATTGGTCACTGTCATGTGTCAGGGCAACCCCCCCCCCCCGAGAGGGGGTGCATGAAAACCCCCGGAAAACAGTAAAGAAAAGAACAAAGGAACGGCCAGTTGAAGTTCGCGCCAGGAGCGCGCCAATCAGCAAGCGCCAGCGCCGACCCACCGAGGAATCATGGGCAAAGGTGATAGCGCACTGGGCGGCCAATCAGGGAAGGCCACGCATGGGACAAGTGGCGAGATGACCATATAAGGACAGGGAAGAGGCAAGAAGCCAATGGGAGTGCGCCACGAGAGAGCCCAGAGGGTATAAAAGCGGGGCGCACAAAGAGAAAGGGGAGGCAAGACAACGGGAGGCAGACGACCAGGAGGCAGCCGGAGCACGAGAGCTTCGCGGAACGAGCCAGGGGGACGCGGCCAGGCCATCGACCACGCCATCCCAGCCTGGGCGGGAGCGGGACGACTGCGCATCGGCACCGTCATTTAAGGTGGACAACGAACCTGTGTCTTCGTGGCCCCAGCGGCATCGGTCGGGCACCAGCGGCCAGCGTCCACGCTCCGTCGACGTTCGTCTCGACGGCCCCGAAAGGCTACGTTCGGGCCAAGCCTACCTGAAACCTCCAGCGGCAGCGGCTACCAGGGGGTAGCCACCGAGGAAGCACGCCGCCGAAGGGATGACCGCGCGCGTAGAACGCCGGCATCAAGGACCTCCAGCGAGAGCGGCTACCAGGGGGTAGCCACAGAAGAAAGTGAGGACGCGCGGAGCCCACGCCGTCCAAGGATTGACCGCGCGCATCGAACGCCGGCACCGAAGCGAGACAAGGACGGCTACCACCAAGTCACGGCCACGCAACGGGTGCGAGACGTCAGCGCCGACGACAGCGGGGTGGGCCAGTCCAATAGGGACGCAGTCATAGGACACAACTAGGGAGTTGTGGTTTAGAGAGATCACCTATAGGGTGATAGAATAAGTTCATTCGGACGAATTGTGTAGAACTTTATGGTAGAGACTCTTGCGTTAGAGTTGAGTTGTACGTTGGGATTGTTAGTTAGAGATGTGTGTTTATCGTTTGTGTGTAGTTTAATTATTGAGTGCTTTGCGTTAGGCTTTTTGAGTGTGCATTAAATGTATATGTTGTTAAACCCGTCAACGGCTTCCCTGTGTCCATTGTTCCGAGCTGGTTAAGACCACCCCACCATCCGTTCACGTGACAAACAATTGGCGAGCCTGCCAGGATTGATTTATCCTCACCGAGGATATTTCCATGGGGCCCAGTCACGTGTCTAACCAGCTTGGAGAATGGATTTGGAAAGGTTGTTGAGGCTAGTTCGATCGCGAGGTTTGAACAAAAAACAGTTTTTCGAATTGTTAGATGAAGAGAGCCGCAAAGTGCATGAGAAATTGGATGCAGAAATAGAAGAACTGCGAAAGAAGGTAGAACTAAAAGCATCGAGGCCGCACTTCGTGAAAAATAGTTTGTGCGAGCAAGGCGGGAGCATTGAACCTAGCTCACCTGACAGAACGCCCACGCATGATAGCCTCTGGCTTCTGCGTAGGGTAATTAACCGCCCCCACTACCATCGCGGCACTCCTGACCTGATCATGGCGGTTGATCTGCGAAAGGCGTTCGACAACGTTAGCCACCCGGTCATTCTAGAGGAACTTGCTCGTGCCTACCCCAGTGCCCGCACGCAAAATTGGATTCGAGCATTTCTCCAAAGCCGGCCTGTACGCCTTCACGGTTCGCACCCTGGATGGGAACCTACGACTTACTACCTCGACCGCGGTGTTCCCCAAGGGTCGATTTTAGGCCCTCTACTTTTCAACCTGGCCATGACCAGAGTAGCTCGACAACTTGAAATTGACACAGGCGCCCGCTTCACCATATACGCCGATGATATCACGGTCTGGACTGAATCGGCCGACTTTGATTCTTTAGAGGGCCAGGTTGTTGAGCTACAGGCCGCGGCTAATAGCCTTGAGCTCACTCTGGCTCAGCTAGGTCTAGAACTCGCACCTGAAAAAACCGAATTTTTGGCAGTATATGGCTGTAAGCCACCTGACCCGCCCCAAGAAATTGTAGTCAACCTAGTCAACTGCGATGTATCTGCTTCAACTGAGCCCATTACACTCCTAGGCCTTCCAATTGGAACAAAAAACAGTCCTGGCATTTGGCTCAAAAGATTAAAACAGAAATGGAATGCCATACTGCACTCCATTCGTCGACTGTCGAATAAATATGGTGGAGCATCGCAGAAAGCCATCTTGAATATGGCCAGGGCTGTCACTGTGAGCACCCTCACGTACGGTGCAACGGCTTACGACCTCAACAAGACGAACACCAAAACCATTCAGGTGCTACATTGGGCGACCCTCAGGACAGTCACTGGCTTACCAAAGCACACACCCATTGGTAAACTGGAGCAAGCTGTACCTCTTCCTCCTATTGAAGCCATCATTCAGGAGGCCAAAGCCCAGGCGGACTTCAAAAGACCCCTTACACACCAGGGACACGCCTTAGTAGCGTGGGACGCCAGAAGACCACCAGTATTGTCAGATTACCCAGTCCCCATAGCACCCTGGCAGCGACCAGCAATTGATACTTCTACGCACAGCAGACCTATAGAGCGTGCTAATACTCTATTGCGACAGCGACGAATCCGACGCCTCGAAAGGGATCGCCTTCAGAACGAAGTGGACATTTTCACGGACGCAAGCGTAAACCAGTACGGCGCGGGCCTTGCTTGGACATGCCCTGAGGCACCGGTTCTCTCAGGGTACACTACCATACTTGGCAAAGAACTTTCCAGCCTCGATGCGGAGCTGTACGCTATTAACAACGCAGTGTCAGCTATCGCTTTTGACTGTGACCCACCTCTACCGCCCTCCATACGCATACTCACAGATTCGTACGAGGCCCTCACAGCTTTGCGATCGTATGATTCGACCCACCCTGTCGTCCACGAAATTCTGTTTCAAATTCAACTCCTCAAACGGAACAACACCAACATCCGCGTCGACTGGGTACCTGGCCACGAACCATTTTCTTCAGGCAACCAGGCGGCTCATGTGGCCGCTCAGGAGAGTTCCCCCTCTTATCCTCCACTGGTGCCTGGGGTAAGGCCGTCGCGGTCCCCCTCTACCTCCCCAGCGATGCGTATTCATCAGCACAAGAAGGACCGACGCACACGTCTAAAAGCCCTAACTCCAGCTGGCTACCTCAGCCGCCTACCTCCTATTCCCCGCTCAGGCGAAATTTTTATTAACAAATATATTGCAAATTCAGCATACACACCTGAAACACTTCGCAAGTGGTACACCCCTCAGCTGCCCCCTCGATGTCCTTACTGCCGTGCCACCACTCCATCAGACCTCGCACACCTAGTTTGGTGGTGCCCAGCTTTCGCCACGCACCGTACATTTAAATCTCCCCAACCCCATCCCGATCCACAACAAACTGATGCACAACTATTATATGAAATAGCGGTTTATTCATTTAAAAGCGGTCTGGCACGGGTTGTTTGAGCGGGTCCTCCCCCGAACGAACTGGTGTATGTGCTCTAACCCTATTGCGATCACCATGAACTGGCCCATGAATTGCAGGTTCTAAGAACTGGCCCAGTTATTGAGTCTACTGAGAACAACCAGCATTTATTTGTTTTTTTTTCTCTTACCCTCCCTCCCCATTCCTTTCCCCCATCGTGACCAGTGGTCATCCTTTTCTATTAAAGGCTGTCTCTCTCTCTCACCTGACAGTAAAGGCACGCGCCTAGCCCACAGCGATGATGCCGAAAGCAAAAGAATAGAAATAGAAAAGGTGCGTTCGCGACAGAGCTTGCAGGAAGAAAGATGCAATGAGAGCGGTGAACGTGCCACACGTGAGATCGAAGGCACGCGGAACGCCGACCGAGACGAGGCACGTGATATAGAAAGAACGCGGGTCGGAGACAACTACGAGGCCGCGAGTAAAAATGAAAATAAAGAAAACGATTGTGTCTGCAGACAGCCTACGGACGAGAAAGCCGCTTTCGAAGAGCTAGGGGGTGAACGTAGGCAGTGTGACACGGTAGCAGAACAGATGCGGAGAGATGAGCGCTCTGAGAAGAATCGCGGCGAGAAAGGTTTGATGCCTCCAAGTAATTATGATGTTTCGAGGTTGCCCAGCTTCTCTGCGCAAGCATTGATTGAGGAAGAGGGGTCTTTTCTACCGTGTACGCGTAGGAATAGCCTGCGGCAACAAGGCTTTGGCTGTGTAATTGTCGAGGAAAAGGGCAATGACAGTCAGGCAGTACAATCGGAGTCTGAGCTTGTAACCGAGGTGAACGGTGCAGAACCCTGGGACGATGTTTCCAGACAGATACGGCCGCGCCCTGAGACCGGATGCTTTGCAGTCGACCAAAGCAAGCGAAGAAAGGAATCGGGCGGAGGTGTCGTGAAGGAGAAAGTGGGCGCAGACGGCAAGGTTGTGCGAGCTCCCACTAAGCAATCTCGCATGCACATCAGCGAGAAAGAGCATACATCCCATCGTCACCTTCTGGGGCAAAGGGAGAAAGATGGTGTGAGGTGTAGAATGGTTAGAGTGCGTGAGTGTAGCCATTCCAAGAAAGTGAAGCTAACGGGAAAAATGGCCTGGATAACAATCAAAGTTAACAAGAGGAGCAGACTAAGGGTCAAGATAAGAATAAGAAATAAGAAGGCCAAGAGTGACCACGAGAAGGGTAGCTCTCGACGAAGATGTGACGCGCTAAGCAGCTTGCGAGCTAGTAGTGGGCGAAGAACCGCACTAAAGGGCAGAGTGACAGGGGAGATTGTAAAACGCTGGTTTCTTGCCAAACCATCGGGCCAGGCTGTGTGCCAGCAACACACGAGCGATATGAAGGAAGGAAGTTGTGATAACCGAGTGGATTGTGTAGAGAAAGGTACTGAATGGTTGAGGCGGAAGAAAGTGAAGATGAAGCCATAGGTCAGTGAACCTGGTGGAAAATATAGACTCGACTTGGAAAGAAATAGGACCAATAATGGTGACGAATAAGTTGTGTGTCGTGGTAGAGCATACACGTTGTAGCATAGCGAAAAGGCAAGGTTGGTGTAGACGTATGTATATAATAGAGATATGAATGAGTGAGTGACGAAGTTAGGATTAAAACATAGTAGTGTCCAAGTGAGATTTATTGAAGTGTGATTGTGGTGCTGGAAAAGCAGACTGTATGAGTATGTTAGTGTAAGTGTAATGAACTGTCGATGTAAAAGTAGTAGTGGCAAAGAATGAATTGAGGAATAGGAGGAAGAAAAACGTTAGTTTGTGCCGCTTGATAGACACACTAAACTTTTTTACGCCCTTTTGGCCAAAAAGGGTGTAAGATAATTGAAAAAAGGGTGTTGGGAGGTCCTTACGCCCTTTTTCTTGAATCTCAACACCCTTTTCTGTAGCTTTCCACCCTTTTTGCGTGAAAAAAAGGGTGTTGACCAACCTCAACACCCTTTTTTTTTGGAAGGGTGTTGAAAGGGTGGGGAAAAGGTGTTCAGCTCATCATTGATTGAGGTCATGCATGCAATATAATTTCAAAAAGACATCCCATTGTACCATCCACCCAACCTCGTCAAAAATGTTCAAAAGCAAAAAAAAAAAGCTGCCAAATTCAATAAAAAGCAGCGGCAGCACCGACCTTGAAACAGGAAAAAATATCAGCCCTTGCTTATTACGACATCGACAGAATAACACTCCCCCTCCCACTTTTTGTTTTCTACAACCTTGCACGGAGCACAGCACAACCTTGAACTGTGACATCTGTATCATCATTCCGTCGTTCCCTGTTCCTCTCCTGCCCCACCAGCACAATCATAGCCCCCTCTGATAACAGTCATTCTCGTCACTCAGTGGAGTTATATAGTACTAGAAATCACAATTTTATTCCATTCTTATTGTTAGCGACCGTAAATATTATGTACAAATGCAATAAACAGACCACCTAGTTTCTCCTGCAGAAACAACATTGGAGAACAAGGCAGATATCAAAAGAAAACAAAAGTTTGGGAGGGAGGGGGCTTGAAATCGGGCGCTAAATAAGCAGACGCCAAATAATAAAACGATTACTTACACTAGAACACTGCCAAATTTCATTGCGGAGTGTTATCTTACTATCTGCTGCTTTTTTAACGTTCAAATTGAGCGCCAAAAAACTCAGTTCGCGTTTTGTGTTTGTAAACTTAAAAAATATAAGCTTCTTTATTATATTACACACAAAAAATAATAAGTTACTGTTATATTCAGTAAAATAGGCAATTATTTATTGTTGTCGTTTTAATTTGTTTACGCAACTCGCTGCCAATGGCCGACACCCTGAGTACGGCGTGCGGCGGCGCGGCCAGTTACCTCCTCGAATGGTCCCGTGACCCGTCTGGCGTCGATTGTAATCTGTGGTGTACCGTCGTGCCGTTAAACAAGCGCAGTTATCAGGGTTAATTGGGTCCCTCGTCGTTTTCGGTTGTGGCTGTCGTGTTCGACTTCGCGAAGAAATATTCGAGAACAACTTTGCACCTGAAGACGGCTAATTTAGTTTGGCGCTTGCCCCTGAACGTCGCTCGCTCGTCTTCGTCTTTAAACGTCCTGGCAGGTAAGCTGTCTCGTCACATTTGCCGCCTTTCTTGTCACTGGATGTCGTTTGTAGCTGTGATCGCCGCTTTAAGGATTCGTTAACAGGAGCCCGCGTGTGTGAATTGTTTAACTGAACTGGCTAGGTTGAACCTAGAGGGCTGGTCTCTAGAAAGGCGATGTGCGAAAGAACATTGTGGTGCTTGCATTGAGCGTTGAACGCACTGGCGCTCAGTAACGCAGCGGCGCTCAGTTGTGGTAACGTCTGTTCTGTGGTAACGTTTCCCATTCCGGAGCACTATATTGAACAGATTCAGAGTTCACCACTGCGAACCACGTCTTACGCGTAGTTTATCAGAACACGGGCGGCTACTCCTCTAAACTGTGCTGCGCAGCGTTTACGGCTTCGTTAATCACCGCTGTCGTTTGTGCCGTGTTGGGAATGGCGAGGGAGCATCGTTTGCGAGCGAATGTGCGCGCCTCGCAAGCTTCGTTGCGTTTGCGGCGAGCCACCTCACCATGTGTACGGTGCCGCTGTACGCGGGCATTGATTTTGGCTGAATGTTGTGTTGCCCGAGTTGTAACATTCGTGCACCCAATAATTTCCATTCTTGCCTGTGTGGTAATCATGTGTCATCCGGTTTTAGACCTCTGGACGGTCTGAGCACATCACGTCCCTCTATTCAACCGGACAAGAGCCACAAGCATTGTCAACAGTGTTTGGCAGCCAGAACGTAAGTTTTCAAACACAGTTTTGGTAGCACAGTGGGCTACCATACTTGAATAATGTTCGATCACTTGAATGTACAAGTTCTCGCACCCGTAACAACAATTATTGGTGTTTCATGCATAACCTAACATGTAGCCACTAAATGGCAACCTTTGTTGTTAATTTCGGAAAACTCAAAGTTTCACCCAAAATCATAATGTGGGCGTAGCAGTTAATCACCATGTATACGAATTTCCTGGTGTTAGTCATGTTTACGGTGAAGCCATATTTCTTAGGTACACAAAAATGTTATTACCTTCGTAGTTTAGTCTTCGATGAAGCCTTACCAGTTCTGTTTTCAGCTATTTTTTATGTTTATCATGTGAATTGACAGTCCTTGCAGTCCACTTTTTCAAATATCTATGTAACTGCCCGTACCATTTAAAGAGGCCTGATTGGGGTTCTGAAGGCTGCGATTTACGCACGCTAGTGCTGTACCGCCAATAAAGAAACATACTTCCACAAAGAAAAAGATTTGAACGTTAAGTATCAGCTGCATTATTCTTAACTGGAACATGCTAATTGAAAGGCCTGGGGCTTTTTCTGAAAGCACTGTGGATGTTATGAGAGAGGAAAACCACTCAAACACATCTGTCAAGGCCGTTGCTGCTCCAAGATGCGTGCAAGCATTGAGTCTTCTGAGCAATACATTACACCCCTTTTTTTTTAAACAACCGACGTGCATGCTGAACGTACTCCTGATTGGGCGTGTGCCAGGCGCGTAGCCAGGAATTTTTTCGGGGGGTGGGGGGCGTGGTCGACCAAACGATGGGACGGGGAAATATGTAGGCAAGGCATCTTGCGCGTTGTTTTGCAAACGAAGCTTGAAATAACTGACTTTAACATGCGATTTGTGTATGCTCAACACTAACCGTAAAGCCCACCTTAAGGAGCTTAGATGGTGATGATAATGATGATCACCTAAATTCCCGTTCGCTGGTCTATGGGCAGACCACGGGCGATTCATTCGTCCGCAGAGCAGGTGGTTAGGTGGACCCGCGCTCGTGAGCGTGATCATGAGTGCGCTCGTGAGTGGCGCGCGGTCCCCGAAGTTTGTCGGGCGGAAGTGGAGACCGACACTGGTTCTTTACTATCAAGATTCTCATGTTTTATAAAAGATTTTCCTTTACAAAAAGGACTTTTTCTTGTCAGCTATGAAGTACAGTCGAGCACGATTTGAAGGTTATCGCGCCAGCATCGAGCGGCCAAGCGGGCCACCAGCCCACGGTTTCGTTTCGGAACCATGAAAATCGAGATTTCGCACTCTTCGCTCCCTTGTTGGCTGTTCCATGATACAACAATGGCCCGCACGACTGACTTGCCACCCTTTGGGTTTCAAGCTGTACAGCCGGTAAAAGGCTTGTCTATAACACAGCTTTCGCACTCTCAGCCCTGTCCTGCCCCGCCGGAGCGGGATTTGAATAAAACTACAGCGGAATTCTGAAGTCTTAGCCCTTCGCTTTTGCCTCCGACATGTTTGGAAAGAGTATGTTTCGGCAGTTTTCGGATGTAGCTGGTTGAAGTTGAAATCGCTGTTATAGACAAGCGTTTTACCGACTGTACATTCGTTGTTATCAAGCACAGACTTGGACTTGGTTGCCCTTTATCTACGCCGACGATAACGGAACTTGCATGGAATATTTGCTAAAGCTGGTGTTCTTTCTGCTTCGTTTGAAAGAGTAGCTTTTCCGCGACAACCTTCGAATCGCAGTGGTCTGTACGTGCGATGAATTCGTATATTATGGCGGTGAAGCTAGCAAACGTGCGTCTTCGTCCTTAAGTAATCGCCTTTTGTTATTTTTTGTGCTAGTAACGTGAGTAGTAAACTTGCGCTAAGCGGAACACCTTATTGCACTGCTGTTGAATGTTGAGCTTGTTGCACGTTTCTTAAATTTCATTATATTTATATCTGTTAAATCGAAACAGACATGGCTTCAGTAAATTCTGGTTAAGCAAATACAGAATGCTGATCCTAACCAAGAGGGACGTCAAGGAAACAGTGGAATAGTGCCAAAAAAGCGAAGCTCCGCAATAAGGAGAATTGTGTAGTTTTGTTGATGTGGAGGAAATACAAGATGGGCAGAGCAATGCTTTTTATGCAGCAGAAATTATGGATCTGCAATAGTCAATGAAATGCGATGTCGGTAGAAAAATAAACATATCAAGGATTGATAGTTGACTGAACAAAATACAGCGACATGCTCTGTCATGTGATTATACTTTGTACCAGTGTAAAGACAAGAAATGACACGCTCCCGTCCACATGTAAGCCTATATGAGGCTTTTCCTGCTGTTCTGCCATTCCCCGGCCGTGCTATTCCGCCAGGGCAACAGTGGGGGTTTCGATCAGCTCGCGACAGGCTCCCGGCGCTTGTCGGTGTATCCGGCGCGAAATGCAGCTGGGCTGTATATATTGACAGGTACAACACCATCCTGAGCGGGCGCAGGGATCAGACGTTGACATAGCCCTTCTTTTCAGCTTTATATGAGCAAGAATGTCCTTAAAACTGCAGGTTCCGTGCCTGCAGGTGACTTCAGGCGGTTTTTCAGGCTGCTTAAACCGCACCCCAGCCTTGGCATAAAACATTATAGGGGTAAGGGGGGTGGGGGGGGGGCACTGGCCCCCCCTCTCCCCCCCCTTCCCAGCTACGCCCTTGGCGTGTGCTTATTCTTTCTTGCATCCACCACATTCGAGTCGTCACGTTGATTTGGGAATGCTGGAATCCAGCATATGCTGGAAAGATACGAGAGCTTGAACACAACCCACTTGCCCGCAATGAGTTTTCAAAGATCTCCACCACCTGAAGGTACTGAAGTGAGATGTAAGCATTGCCTGAAAACCATACCAGATGAGGGTACCAAATCATAGTTATGGGTATTTCTCGCCCATTTACGTGTTCTGAACGAAAAAAGTGCCATTTAAAGGTGACACGTTCCCTGCCGATTTCTGATGCCTGATTAAGTTTGTGAGCATAAATTTAGCGGCTTGCTCACATGTCTAACGTGTATGTGTGCTTCTTAGGAGTGAAGTAGGTAAAAATTGAAAGGTTTGATTGTAGTTGTGGATAGATTACCTACATTGTTTTCATTCCTAGAAAAGAAAAATTGAGGTAACCCTGCCAATTGTTCTGCATTGCTGCGTTTTATTATGCTTGTATGATTCGTAGAACCTGCAGGAGTTCAGCTGCTTGTTGAAGGAGAAATGAACAGTGGTACAAAAAGAAGACCATCTACTAAATAAAAATCTTCACAATCGCAGGATGCCAACGGTCCACCTACCAGCTTGCGTCCTGCACTGTTTCTGCTGGGTGGAGCGGCGCATGGAGAATTTTTCAGCTTCTCGAAGTTTGTGATCAAGCGCTGCCCCAAGTGAAGGATGCCACAGAGGGGTCTTCTGTTTTAATGCCACAATTTCATGTGCTGAGCACTTACTCGTAAGGCATTTTAAATATTCATCATCCCAGAGGGTATGTTACCTCCGTCTTGGGTGGATTGTGGCTGCAATCAGGTTATTTGTGACAGAAACAAGTGAACCACGTGGTGACAGTCATTGAGGCCTTGTTGATTGCGCATGCTTCTGAAATAACATTATCATTCAGCTGAATACTTTCTAAATATTTCAATTTGTGAACAAAATATGATAAAAGTCATGATTAGTTGTACTACAGTGTAGGAAAGAAATGCCAGCATATATTTTAAGAGCCTCTGATATTTCAGGTCATTGGCTGGTGAGTAATAAAACAGAACTGAAAATTGTTTAAAGTGAAATCAAATATTTGTTGTCACCAGTGCATGACCCGTAGTAAAAGCTATCTGGTCTCCCAATTTCAAATGAGACCGTAAATGCCAAAAAAATAAGGAAATAAACAAGACAGCTCTCTACAATAAACCAATTCAAAGAATTGCTCAATGTCTATAAAGTGGTGATTCAGGCGGGTTAGTTCGGTGTTGATGAAATACAAGCAGGCACTCGCCTGGTCAAAAACAAATAAACAAATAAAGACGTTTTGGGGGCCCTACTGGTCCCTTGATCACAATGAAAGGGGGGGTGAAAGGTCGCCATTATTTATAGGTTCGGTGGCGCAGAGTGCGCATGTATGTCTCGGGGAGATTACCCCGCGACCGGTTAATCGTGTTTTTAGTTGGTTGGATATGCACTGATTCTAAAAGTAGTCGTGTCGACAGGCGCTTCTCTGATGCTGTTATGCTTGCGGTATCCCAATCGATGACGTGGTCAGTAGCCAGGTGATGATCCGCCAAGGCATTTCAGCTTGCATTGCCTTTTTTGACATCGTTCTGGTGCTATTGAATTCTTTTAAAAATTTCCAGTTTCACCTATGTAGGATGCGTCGCAATCCTTGCATGGAATTTTGTAGGCAACTCCGGGGAATCTTGATTTTTCTAAAGGGTCCTTCACGCGTACGAGCTTCTGCTTAAGCCTGTTCGTTGGCACGTGTGCAATTTTAACGCCATATGTGCCAAACACCCTTGCAAGAGCTTCACTGATGCCTTGCGTGTAGGGGACGGCAGCGCGGTTTTGCCTGTATTCTTCAGGAACCCTTTCGTGGGAGGCAACTGAAGCCCGCAATTGTTGCGTCCTCACAAGCTTTGAAGGGCAGCCGTTGCTACGAAGGTCCTTCCTTACCACGGCTAGCTCTTGCTTGCGCAGACCAGGCTCAGAGCAGATTCGTGATGCGCGTGAGAAGAGTGCAGCGGCGACAGAGTGTTTTGGCCTATAGGATGCGCAGAGTCGAACCCCAGGTATCTACCCGTGTGGGTCGGCTTTGGATACACAGTGGTTGTAAATCCTTTGGCCGACCGTTTCAGAAGTACGTAGAGGAAGGCGATCTGTCCGTTATTTTCCTGTTCTATGGTGAACTGGATGCTTGGAACACAAGAGTTTAGATGCTTAATTAAAGGCATTACGTTTCGGCGGTGGATCACACAAAAACAGTCGTCTACGTAGCAGACAAAAATCTTAGGGTCGTCTTGTACGAGCATAGCGCAGACTTTTCTAGAGCCTCTAAGGCAATATTCGCACAGACTGCTGAAACGGAAGCTCCCATGGCTGTTTCAAACCGCTGCTTGTAACATTCTACGTTGAAAACAAAACATGTGTTCTGCAGGCCAAATTCCAGGCAAAATTACGCGGTCCGGAGTTGCAAGGATCTACTCGAGAACGATGCATCTCTGCCTTCACGGTCGCCAATTGAGACGCAAGACTTATATCGTCTCCTGGAATTTGGCCTGCAGAACACATATTTTGTTTTCAACGGACACTATTACAAGCAGCGGTTTCGAACAGCGATGGGATCTTCCGTTTCAGTAGTCTGTGCAAATATTGCCTTAGAGGCTCAAGAAAATTCTGTGCTATGCTCGTACAAGATGGCCCCAAGATCTTTGTCTGCTACGTAGACGACTGTTTTTGTGTGATCCACCGCCGAGACCTAATGCCTTTATTTGAGCATCTAAACTCTTGTGTTCCAAGCATCCAGTTCACCACGGAACAAGAAAATAATGGACAGATCGCCTTCGTCGACATACTTGTGAGATGGTCGGCCAAAGGATTTACAACCAGTGTGTATCGAAAGCCGGCCCACACGGGTAGATACCTGTGGTTCGACTCTGCGCATCCTATAGGCCAAAAACGCTCTGTCGCCGCTGCACTCTTCTCACGCGCATCACGAATCTGCTCTGAGCCTGTTCTGCGCAAGCAAAAGCTAGCCGTGGTAAGGAAGGACCTTCGCAGCAACGGCTACCGTTCAAAGCTTGTGAGGACGCAACAATTGCGGGCTTCAGTTGCCTCCCACGAAAGGGTTCCTGAAGAATACAGGCAAAACCGCGCTGCTGTCCCCTACACGCAAGGCATCAGTGAAGCTCTTGCAAGGGTGTTTGGCTCATATGGCGTTAAAATTGCACACGTGCCAACGAACAGGCTTAATCAGAAGCTGGTACGCATGAAGGACCCTTTAGAAAAATCAAGATTCCCGGAGTTGCCTACAAAATCCATGCAAGGATTGCGACGCATCCTACATAGGTGAAATTGAGAGCATGACGGATACCCGTCTTACCGGGAGGGTACATTAGGAACGAAAAAGAGACGCCGACCAGTCCAAACAAAACGTACTGACGTTTCAGCTTCCAGCACGGAAGCCTTGTTCACAATAAATGCATCACCAGAAGTGGGTCGTTTAAGTGGGCTTGAATAATGGCTGCAAAGAGCGTGCGTAGATCGGGTTTAGATTTCAGTCGTTACAATTGACCGTGTTAGATGTGGTCTGAATAATTAGTGATTCTAGATGTAGCCGTGATGCGGTCACGTTTTCTGTAGCGACGATTCTTGCATTGTCCCAATCAATCTTGTGGTCATTCACGACGGCGTGTTCGGCTAAAGCATTGTTGCGGACGCTTCTATTCTTTACGTTACGTGCGTGCTGCTGCAGACGATTCTTATAATTTCCTGATTCCCCAATATACACGCCGCTGCAGTCTGCACAAGGTATCTCGTATACCACACCGGGGAAGCGCTCCTTGGGCAAGCGGTCCTTGACTCTCACGAGCTCATGGCGCATCTTTTTGGCTGGAACGTGGGCCACCTGTCGAAGTTCCTGCACCAAGTTATGGCTCCGCTCGTCTGTAAAGGGACCACTCACGTTCGTAATTCTTTCGATTTTGTCGAGAAGACTCGCAACACCGTGATCGAGAAAGACGACCTGATTATGTCCTTCGACGTGAAGTCCCTTTTCACGAGCGTTCCGATTGACCTGGCTGTCAACGTATGCACCACTGCTCTCGAGGCTGATGAGACGTTGCCGGGAGATCACCGATGGATGTGCCAGAACTACGCAGGCTTCTAGATTTTTGCCTGAACAATACGTACTTCGTCTTCATGGGCCATTTTTACAAGCAAAGGCAGGGGACTCCAATGGGTGCCGCTATTTCGGTCACGGCGGCGAACCTGACCATGGAAGCGCTGGAAGCACGCGCGCTAGCCTCCTTTGCCCCTCAACCAAAAGTGTTCTTGCATTATGTCGACGATTGTTTCTGCGTCGTTCAGAAAGACGTGGCGAACAGCTTGCTGGCCCACCTCAACAGTATGGAACGTGCCATTCAGTTCACGTCAGAAGAGGAGGCCGATGGCAAACTTCCCTTCCTGGACGTCCTCGTGTCTCGGCAGGGCCAGAGGCTACGTTTCAGCGTATACCGCAAGGAAACGCACACAGGCTGCTACCTGAACTTCAATTCCGTGCACCCCGCTTCCCACAAGAGGGCTGTTGTTAGCACGCTACTGCAGCGTGCGAAAAGATTGTGCTCGAAGCCCGAGGATGCGGCGATGGACACGGCAAAGGGGTGGGATGACCTGGCTAGCTGCGGTTACCCGAGGCACTTTATAAATGCAACGGAAAGCCAACTGACCCGACTGGGACAACTGGACGCGTCTCCTGCCCCGATGAAGCGAGCTCCTGTGCCCTACCTTCCAGGAACAAGTGAATGTTTGGCACGTGTCCTACGGGAATATGACGTGCAGGTGGCCCACGTTCCAGCCAAAAAGATGCGCCATGAGCTCGTGAGAGTCAAGGACCGCTTTCCCAAGGAGCGCTTCCCCGGTGTGGTATACGAGATACCTTGTGCAGACTGCAGCGGCGTGTATATCGGGGAATCAGGAAATTATAAGAATCGTCTGCAGCAGCACGCACGTGACGTAAAGAATAAAAGCCGAACACGCCGTCGTGAATGACCACAAGATTGATTGGGACAATGCAAGAATCGTCACTACAGAAAAAGTGACAGCATCACGGCTACATCTGGAATCACTAATCATTCAGACCACATCTAACACAGTCAATCGTAACGACTGAAATCTAAACCCGATCTACGCACGCTCTTTGCAGCCATTATTCAAGCCCACTTAAACGACCCACTTCTGGTGATGCATTTATTGTGAACAAGGCTTCCGTGCTGGAAGCCGAAACGTAAGTACGTTTTGTTTGGACTGGTCGGCGTCTCTTTTTCGTTCCTAATCCTACATAGGTGAAACTGGAAATTTTTAAAAGAATTCAATAGCACCAGAACGATGTCAAAAAAAGGCAATGCAAGCTGAAATGCCTTGGCAAATCATCACCTGGCTACTGACCACGTCGATTGGGATTCCGCAACTATAGTCGCATCAGAGAAGCGCCTGTCCACACGACTACTTTTAGAATCAGTGCATATTCAACCAACTAAAAGCATGATTAACCTGTCGCGGGGTAATCTCCCCGAGATATACATGCACACTCTGCGCCACCGAACCTATAAATAATCGCGACCTTTCACCCCGTTTCATTGTGATGAAGGGACCAGTAGGGGCCCCAAAACGTCTTTATTTGTTTATTTGTTTTTGACCAGGCGAGTGCCTGCTTGTCTTTAGTCAATAAATCACCCTCCCCTGACGAGTTTCGTCGAACCTTGGACTCTGTTAGGTGTCAGTGGGTTTACACAGCCAACTTGTGGGGACGCACATAAGCTCTTAACAAATGAGCTGCGTGGTGGCTATGCACTAGCCATGGTTTTTATTAGTTGCCTTGATGAATATGATCTTCTGTCGCAGTGTTTTAGGTAGCTCACTCGCACATTATTCCTTTGTTTTTAGGACATGGTGGAGTGTCCAATGATTTTTCGTTCTATTTCTGATTTTTATTGCAACTGTAAATATGTCAGGAGTCCCGTAATGAGTTTCTGGCAGTAATAGAGCACTAATGTGTGCATGAAGGCAGCCTAAATAAAAAAATTGGCTGCCTTGCCATTGCTTAGAGGGGCCATGCAGACAACACACAAGTTTCTTTCATTCGACAGATTGCCTCGTTAGAATCATACTGACACCATTTTTAACGCGCACTTCACTCGAATAAGCTATATAATTAGGCAAAAGGGAATGGCCATGCGACCCACTAGCTCATTTCCCACAGCAGTACCTATGATGTCATATGTCCCCAGCTGTGCGATTGGCTGAGGCCGGCAAAAGCAAACGCAAATGGGGCAGGCCTTATAAACATGCCGAAGGAGCTATTTGCTCTGAAATGTAATGCATATTCATTTTACAGCAGTAAAAATGGTGCAGTAAACAATGGAAGTTACGAAAATACGCGTAAACATACAAGTATCGATGCGCACTGCTGTTGGTACGGCGTGCACTATGCTTGTTTTAGCTGGACAGCACTCCGCCGCTTTGGAGTTGGCCTGCGCGGCACTGGCCGATTGGCATAGGCGATGTTGTCTTACGTGACCCTGCTTGTCGAGGATACCCCATGTTTCACAAAACCATTACTTTCTACAGTAACGAAAACAAGCCAGGTGCAGACGCGGTCAAAAACAAAGCAATGGCAAACAACGGTTCGTGGATGAGTATGGTAGCTCCACCTGGGAGGACTGATGGCTAGCAAGGCTGCAGACCCGAGTGACGCAGTAGTTTGTTTGATTACACGCACTTATGGCTTCATTGCTGACATCCCAAAAACACACGATATGGTGGGAGAATCAGACTTTTAACCTAAATTAATTTCTCAGTGAATGCAGCATCATTTGCTGCTGGTCAAGTGGTGGGGCACTTATAATACAGGAAATATGTCGAACGAAACGAAATTCTATGTTGTCCCAATGGCACCTTTAATGCACTGTATTGTATTTTTGGTTGCTGTAGTGATGTCACCATGAAGGAACCGCAGTAGACAAAGTTAATGTCAGCACTTTACCATGCATTTTTTTGCGTTTGATGGAAACAAATATAATACTCTAACGAAGGACTTTATCCGAAGCGTTCCCCGTTTCGGAACCTACTTGGCTCCGTCCTCCGTCATTAGAACTGTCTATGTTTGACCAAGAGTA
Organism: Haemaphysalis longicornis; assembly: GCF_048455015.1. Lineage (NCBI taxonomy): Eukaryota > Metazoa > Arthropoda > Arachnida > Ixodida > Ixodidae > Haemaphysalis > Haemaphysalis longicornis. The sequence continues at coordinate 3,541,814 of NW_027526331.1, read as the reverse complement.
ATACAGTCTACGCCCGTTACAACGGACCCTCTGAATCCGGAAAACAAAAAAAACGTCCGCTGTAGCCGAAGTATGCAGTATCCGACGGGGGGGGGGGGGGGGGGGGCTATGGCTATGAGCTCTACAGTGAGTACTTTGACCGATATTGCATGCATAGTATATACACTTTGTTCTTTCTACACGCTTGCAGCACCTCTGCACAGTGTTCGCGCGAGGGCAAAGAATCGCGTAAACACCGTTTCCAAAACTTAGCACCGGCACTTCGAAAAGGCCTAGCGCATGTGGTCAAGCGTGTAAAGACGCAAGATAAGCTGAGCAAATAACGCAGGAATATAACTAGGCGCAATTATAAACCAGCTATAAAACATCAGTCGTGCCCATCAGCATTAGCTAGGCTCTTTTAAATCCCCTCACGACGAGGCAGGTTTTCCCGAAACCGTTCGTCAAACAAATCGGATCGCTGCCTGACGTTCCCTCAAGGCAGATTCCACATTTTTAGCGATTTTATTCTGGTCATTGAAACAGATGTAATGAAATAATCTGATGACGGTCAGCTGTAAAATCTAAAGTTAGACCAGTTGGACTGCGCACGGTTACCGGCAGATTGCACGCAACAATGGATGGGGAACAACCCCTACTTGAGGCATTTCTTACCTTTTTCACCGAACGGAACGGGAACGATGCATGCGTGGGAATAATAAAAGCCGAACTTCACTGAACCCGAGTTTTTTATTACATAAAAAAACTGACGAGGGCAGACTCGCCTCCGAGTGCACCACTTCGAGTATTCGATTGCCCTGTTTTCAATCTCACCGGAGTCGCGTTTATCGGCAGCGGCCTTGTTCTTGATGGTACAGCGGACACTGTGCTTAGAAAGGCCTGTACTTCTGGCGATGTCAGCCTGTTTTTCCTCGTGTTCAACAGCGTTAATTACGCTTAATTTATCCGACAGTGAAATCAGCTACCCTGCCGCTCATGCCGCTGGTCGCACAAAAAAAAAGCCACTGGCTTGGCTTGGCTGCGCCAACGACCCGGCTGCCAGCAATGTTGCCAGACATAATAGTTTTCTTGCCAAAATAAACGAAAAAGCACACCGGGCGCCGGCCCCGCGGAAGTCCGCTATAAACGTTCGGTCGAAACAATTTTCGCCTAAAATTTAGTCTGTTGTAGCCGATAGTCTGCTCTAGCCGGGTCCGTTGTGAGCGGAGTGGACTCCATTTAAAATGCATGGGTACCAGACAAACCAACAGAAATGGTCTGTTGTAACCGAACGTCCGTTGTTGCCAGATCCGCTGTAACGAGCGTAGACTGTAGTTCTACATATAAACAATTTTTTTGTTTGCTGCAGCGGATCAGAGGCTAGGGCACAAATAGGGGGTAGGACAGCTAGATATCTGTTCATCTTTCGCCGGCTTGCTTGGGTGTGACAACTGTATCTCGTTGTCAATTCCAATTTGTTGTGGTCAGTTTTTCTCAACTAAATTGTAGCTTTTTTAAAGATTATGGTATGTTTTTGTGGGCCTAAAGGGTTGCCTCATTGCATGTTTGGCCTATGTAGCGTTGAAAGCGGATATTTTGCTTCAAAGTGGAATGTCGGCCTAGCATCATGGTCCTTTGGTTGCTGCTCACTTTCATTCATGCCATTATTTTTTATATTATCACTTAAAATTAAAAGTTAACCAATCTGCTGTCATTTTAATTTTGTCACCTGCTTTATACTTTCTTTTTTTCCAACTGTCTGTAAGGAGTGACAATTCGTCATTTTATGATACCAAGGCGTCGGACTGTGCTAGTTGGTACATGTTTGAATGGATGAAAAACCAGCGGAAAACGCAGGGTACGGAAGAGCGACGGGATAAGCTTGTCCCGTTGTTCTCGTTTAACTGTGTCCTGTGTTTACCGCTGGTTTTTCATCAATTGAATTTTCATGAATTTGTTGAACAGTGTTGAACAGTTTAAGTGCTCAAGCAATTTTTGGCTTGAAGGTTCCCTATAGCATTTATATAAGTGCTCTCTGCTCTTTTTTTACCCAAGACCCCATTACCAGCCTTAATGATATTGTCTTTTGTAGACATGAAGTTGAAATAAATATTTGTTTGCATTGCTTTGCATATTTTGAAAGAATTGCTTGCTCACTTTCTTTGAACCCTGTTTCTTAATCCTGCTTAAAGCATTTTTCCATGTTTATTTTTTTTTCAGAACCAGGAAGGGTGCTCATCCTCGGTTCTTGCTGAAGCACCAATATCTGTACTTCACACGTGAGCTTTGAACAAGCAGTAATTATGGTATGAAACATTTTACCAGTATTAGCTTGCTTTGTAGATGTCAAAACTCTCGACAGTGTAGTAAATTGTCTGGTATTGCACAATCTCTCTATAACAGCACCCGCTGGGTGCTGTTGTAGAGAATAATTTTGTGGCTATAATACTTGAGATTATTTTAAAATGTACATCAAATACTAGTAAGAATAGCTCTCTAAATTGGTGGCCATTTTCCTGGTGGAGGCAGAAAGTGAAAATGCCCATGTGTGGAGATTTAAGTCCACAATAAATATCCCAAAATTGCCAAAGCTAATCCAGAGCCCTCCACGCGGTGCACTTAATATCCCATGTGCAGCTTTGTGTAAAAACAGCCAGAAATGTATGATCAATTTAAATTGATTGTAATGTTTCTAAATGCAAGTATTCTAAGTTTAAGCTGCCTTATTTAGTAAAACATTCTCTAACAATTGCATAGCTACCAAAGGTTTACAGAAAAGCTTTCATTGGTTATGCACCTTCTCAGCGAAACAAAAATGTCATTAAGAAAAGCAGAAAAAACCTACATATGGAAAGTAGCAACACTAAAGCTGCTAATAAAAAAGATGCTAAACGTTTTATCGATGATATTGCTGATTTTACTTCTAGTCAAGTCTAAAAAGTGCTATAGACGGGTTTGATGGTTCCCATGACGCACCTCGTAATACTAGACGAAACTAATGGGCACTGGCTGTTGGCTTTTCATTTGCAACATCGAAAAATGACCCCACATCCACCAGCAGGGACATAATGCAAGGCACCATGCACAAGCTAGACTCATGATAAAATACTGCTATAACAACAATGTCATCACATTTCAACCAGGGAACTCATATGCATTGTTCTGTGATGTTTACAGTTCTTGGTATTGCTATGTGGGGTCATTTTTCATGAAGCAAAAAGAATAATGTAAAATAAAATAAGTGGCAGTGGGGACCCAACTTTTATGGGTATAATAAAGCCACAGTACGTATAGGGAAGTATACATATTGTATTTGGTCTGCCTTAATATTGAGCTTTTCTGCTCAGCTCAAGAATAAGGCACTAAACATTGCGAGTAGCTACCGTAATTGGAAGTTTGATGCAATGCTGAGAAGCCAAGGGTTTTAAGGTTCGAAGAACTTTTGTGCAGTTGATCTGTTGCACGCTTACTTGCTTTCACTGCATAACACGTTTATGCTGTGCAGTGAAGCTCGAAGGATGTGCGCTGCAGTTTAGCAAAATGAACATAAAATGGAATTTTTAACACCGTTTCGAATAACCAACATCCTCTAATGATACAACTTCTGTACTGCGATTTGGCTGTAATATTAGACTTTATAAATGGATGTTTCAAAAATCGGTGGGTCAAAAAGTTCAAGTAAATTATCAGCTGACATTGAGCTTTAATGGAATGTCTCATAGAACGGAGCTTGGAAAGCACGAATGTTTCATACCGTAATTGTGTGTCATACTGTGCCATATGTGGCTGCACACCTGCAGCGCCATTTGTGAACCGAGGATGATGCACCCTTTTTGTACCAATTTAGGTGGGTGCTTTTGCAGGAAAAGCTCCTACCTATGATATTTTGGGCAGAGAAGGGTGCTCCTGCGGCGAAAGAACCCAAGCACCCTAAAGGGTGTGCTTGGATTCTTGCGGTACTTGTCCGTGCTAAGCGCATGATATGGTTTGGACATTCCAAGCTCTAGCCCGCCGAACGCAAAGTAATGCCTTGACTCCAACGCGAGTGCTTTTAATAACAACTTTGATGACACCACTGTTGAGAATCGGTTGAAACGGAGCAGGCGACGCAAGTCGGTGTTATATTTTTCTTCGGTGTGCGGCCGCAGTGGCACGAGCCGCGCGATCAGCCATGTTCGTGGCTATTTCAGTGTTGCCAAACGAAGAAATTGACAGCTAAACTTTTCAATGAATACCGGCTATAGGATGGGTCAATGATAAATGTTCTTTATAGTTCAGACTGCTGTGTCCACCTCATTGCATTCGGAGGGAAGGAAGTTCATAATTGCTTGTATCTTGATATTTGGTATGTGCTTGGCTGTAAAGTTTTAAGGGAAGTTGCCAAAATGTTTATTAATAGACACCTCAATCATAGTTTATGGTTGTGAATTAGTTTTAGTCTCAGGATTCATGCACAGAATTTTGCAAACATTCTTGTTTCTTTTTTTGTGTTGCAGCATTTACTGTCGATTGTAAAAGTTTGTTCGGAAAACGTGGTTTCATTCGGCTTCAGTCTCAAGATTTTTGTCACAAAAGAAATTGTGCAATTTATGGTCAATAGAACTTATAATTGTGGTTGTCTGCCTTTTAAAAAAGTTGTGATGACAAATACCAATACAAGTTCTCTACTGGTGCACATCACATGGGATAGTTTTTGGAAGCTACCACCAGAAAACATGATTGCATTGTAGTGGGGGTCCAGTTCTGTCTAGTTGTATCACTTGAATGCTAATGTGTAGTGAGCACACTGATAACGGTTTTCAGTGGTTCCTCTAGTGCACCAATGTTGTGATCGTCACGTGCATGAAATTGTGAAGTTCTATTATTTTTTCTTTTTTGGTTCAGACTACTACGTTTTTTTTTTGTGTGTCATGTCAAGTTAACCGATATTTCAAGATATCCGAGTTTGATGCCACGAGGGATCACTGTATATATAACTTAAAATTGTGCCATTAGTCATAAATTGTTGCATTTCATTTACTTACAGAGCCTCCAGACATACACCTGTCGCCATGAATTGCATTAGGACACCATGGTGATAGGTCGCAAGCCTCCAAGGCTATGGTGATGACATGCGCAACACCGTGGTACTGCGCATGCCATCACCTTGAAAAAACGGTGTGAGGATGCTCAACACCCTTTATTTAGGGTGTTGAGCATCCTCAACACCCTTTTTTGAGCTCAACACCCTTTTTTTGTTCTTACACCCTTTTCTCGTCCGTACACCCTTTTTTTGCGAAAACACCTTTTAAAGGTGTTTGCCATGAGACAAGGTTTTTACACCCTTTTTGGCCAAAAAGGGTGTAAAAAAGTTTAGTGTGTTCACTGAAGTGTTTGATTGCTGTGATGTGCTAGAGGAGTGTGTTTGAGTAGATTGGTGTTTAAGAAAGTGATGTATTGGTGATAAAACGGGAACGTTGTGCAACCAACCAAGTGTGTGTGTTCGGGACACAAGTGAACTACAGGTAAGGGTGAAAAAACTGGTGTGGTGAAGTGTGAAGCGTAGTGAAAAGTACCACTGGAGGAGTGAGCAGGGGTGGTGAACAGCTTGGGGGTTTGTAAAGTGATGAAGGGTGTGCAGACGAAATTTATATTATGGTGTGCAGAAAGAAGTCAACTGTAGAGTGATTAACAAGTTAACGGGGTTGTGTAATGAGGTGTGTTGTGTGAGTAGTGAACAGTGGTGGTGATCAGAAGGTACATCGGCGGGCAAGATGAAGCAGTTTTTTTAGAAAAAAACTCTTAAAGCGGGGGGTAATTGTCATGTGTCAGGGCACCCCCCTCCCCCCGGAGAGGGGATGCATGAAAACCCCCGAAAACAGTAAAGAAAAGAGCAAAGGAACGGCCAGTTGAAGTTCGCGCCAGGAGCGCGCCAATCAGCAAGCGCCAGCGCCGACCCACCGAGGAATCATGGGCAAAGGTGATAGCGCACTGGGCGGCCAATCAGGGAAGGCCACGCATGGGACAAGTGGCGAGATGACCATATAAGGACAAGGAAGAAGCAAGAAGCCAATGGGAGTGCGCCACGAGAGAGCCCAAAGGGTATAAAAGCGGGACGCACAAAGAGAAAGCAGGGTAAAACAAATCACAAATATAAAATCTTTGTAGCAATCACATAAATTTATTAGGGGTGTAATCCCACAACTCGCTATTGCACTATCCTTTCAAACCGCATGGGCCATGGCCCTTCGGAAAGAGACCACCACAAGCATATGTCCTCTCTAAATTACAAACAAAAAAGAACCAAGAACATGTAAAGATCAGCGTAGTGCAAGCTACACACTAAACTTTTTTACACCCTTTTTGGCCGAAAAGGGTGTAAAAACCTTGTCCCATGGCTAACACCTTTAAAAGGTGTTTTCGCCAAAAAAGGGTGTACGGACGAAAAAAGGGTGTAAGAACAAAAAAAAGGTGTTGAGGATGCTCAACACCCTTAAAGGGTGGTGAGGACGCTCAACACCCTAAATAAAGGGTGTTGAGCATCCTCACACCGTTTTTTAAAGGTGATGGCATGCGCAGTATCATGGTGTTGCGCATGTCATCACCATAGCCTTGGAGGCTTGCGACCTATCACCATGGTGTCCTAATGCAATTCATGGCGACAGGTGTATGTCTGGAGGCTCTGTAAGTAAATGAAATGCAACAATTTATGACTAATGGCACAATTTTAAGTTATATATACAGTGATCCCTCGTGGCATCAAACTCGGATATCTTGAAATATCGGTTAACTTGACATGACACACAAAAAAAACGTAGTAGTCTGAACCAAAAAAGAAGAAATAATAGAACTTCCCAATTTCATGCACGTGACGATCACAACATTGGTGCACTAGAGGGACCACTGAAAACCGTTATCAGTGTGCTCACTACACATTAGCATTCAAGTGATACAACTAGACAGAACTGGACCCCCACTACAATTGCAATCATGTTTTCTGGTGGTAGCTTCCAAAAACAATATCCCATGTGATGTGCACCCGTAGAGAACTTGTATTGGTATTTGTCGTCACAACTTTTTTAAAAGGCAGACAACCACATTTATAAGTTCTATTGACCATAAATTGCACAATTTCTTTTGTGTCAAAAATCTTGAGACTCAAGCCGAATGAAACCACGTTTTCCGAACAAACTTTTACAATCGACAGTAAATGTTGCGACACAAAAAAAGAAACAAGAATGTTTGCAAAATTCTGTGCATGAATCCTGAGACTAAAACTAATTCACAACCATAAACTATGATTGAGGTGTCTATTAATAAACATTTTGGCAACTTCTCTTAAAACTTTACAGCCAAGCACATACCAAATATTAAGATACAAGCAATTATGAACTTCCTTCCCTCCGAATGCAATGAGGTGGACACAGCAGTCTGAACTATAAAGAACATTTACCTTTGACCCATCCTATAGCCGGTATTCATTGAAAAGTTTAGCTGTCAATTTTTTCGTTTGGCAACACTGAAATAGCCACGAACATGGCTGATCGCACGGCTCGTGCCACTGCGGCCGCACGCCGAAGAAAAATATAACACCGACGTGCGTCGCCTGCTCCGTTTCAACCGATTCTCAACAGTGGTGTCATCAAAGTTGTTATTAAAAGCACTCGCGTTGGAGTCAAGGCATTACTTTGCGTTCGGCGGGCTAGAGCTTGGAATGTCCAAACCATATCATGCGCTTAGCACGGACAAGTACCGCCAGAATCCAAGCACACCCTTTAGGGTGCTTAGATTCTTTCGCCGCAGGAGCACCCTTTTCTGCCCAAAATATCATAGGTAGGAGCTTTTCCTGCAAAAGCACCCACCTAAAGGGGTACAAAAAGGGTGCATCATCCTCCGTTCACAAATGGCGCTGCAGGTGTGCAGCCACATATGGCCCAGTATGACACACAATTACGGTATGAAACATTCGTGCTTTCCAAGCTCCGTTCTATGAGACATTCCATTAAAGCTCAATGTCAGCTGATAATTTACTTGAACTTTCTGACCCACCGATTTTTGAAACATCCATTTATAAAGTCTAATATTACAGCCAAATCGCAGTACAGAAGTTGTATTATTAGAGGATGTTGATTATTCGAAACGGTGTTAAAAATTCAATTTTATGTTCATTTTGCTATACTGCAGCGCACATCCTTCGAGCTTCACTGCACAGCATAAACGTGTTATGCAGTGAAAGCAAGAAGGCGTGCAACAAATCAACTGCACAAAAGTTCTTCGAACCTTAAAACCCTTGGCTTCTCAGCATTTCATCAAACTTCCAATCACGGTAGCTACTCGCAATGTTTAGTGCCTTATTCTTGAGCTGAGCAGAAAAGCTCAATATTAAGGCAGACCAAATACAATATGTATACTTCCCTACGTACTGTGGCTTTATTCTACCCATAAAAGTTGGGTCCCCACTGCCACTTATTTTATTTTACATTATTCTTTTTGCTTCATGAAAAATGACCCCACATAGCAATACCAAGAACTGTAAACATCACAGAACAATGCATATGGGTTCCCTGGTTGAAATGTGATGACATTGTTGTTATAGCAGTATTTTATCATGAGTCTAGCTTGTGCATGGTGCCTTGCATTATGTCCCTGCTGGTGGATGTGGGGTCATTTTTCGATGTTGCAAATGAAAAGCCAACAGCCAGTGCCCATTAGTTTCGTCTAGTATTACGAGGTGCGTCATGGGAACCATCAAACCCGTCTATAGCCCTTTTAAGAGTTGACTAGAAGTAAAATCAGCAATATTATCAATAAAACGTTTAGCATCTTTTTTATTAGCAGCTTTACTGTTGCTACTTGCCATATTTAGGTTTTTTTCTGCTTTTCTTAATGACATTTTTGTTTCGCTGAGAAGGTGCATAACCAATGAAAGCTTTTCTGCAAACCTTTGGTAGCTATGCAATTGTTAGAAAATATTTTACTAAATAAGGCAGCTTAAACTTAGAATACTTGCATTTAGAAACATTAAAATCAATTTAAATTGATCATACATTTCTGGCTGTTTTTACACAAAGCTGCACATGGGATATTAAGTGCACCGCGAGGAGGGCTCTGGATTAGCTTTGGCAACTTTGGGATATTTATTGTGGACTTAAATCTCCACACATGGGTATTTTCACTTTCTGCCTCCACCAGGAAAATGGCCACCAATTTAGAGAGCTATTCTTACTAGTATTTGATGTACATTTTAAAATAATCTCAAGTATTATAGCCACAAAATTATTCTCTACAACAGCACCCAGCTACACTGTCGAGAGCTTTGACATCTACAAAGCAAGCTCTAATACTGGTAAAATGTTTCATACCATAATTACTGTGTGTACAAAGCTCACGTGTGAAGTACAGATACTGGTGCTTCAGCAAGAACCGAGGATGAGCACCCTTCCTGGTTCTGAAAAAAAATAAACATGGAAAAATGCTTTAAGCAGGATTAAGAAACAGGGTTGAAAGAAAGTGAGCAAGCAATTCTTTCAAAATATGCAAAGCAATGCAAACAAATATTTATTTCAACTTCATGTCTACAAAAGACAATCTCATTAAGGCTGGTAATGGGGTCTTGGGTAAAAAAAGAGCAGAGAGCGCTTATATAAATGCTACAGGGAACCTTCAAGCCAAAAATTGCTTGAGCACTTAAACTAATCACTGTTGAACAAATTCATGAAAATTGAATGGATGAAAAACCAGCGGTAAACACAGGACACAGTTAAAAGAGAACAACACGACAAGCTTATCCCGTCGTTCTCTTCCGTACCCTGTGTTTTCCACTGGTTTTTCATCCATTCAAACATGTACCAACTAGCACAGTTCGATGCCTTGGTATCATAAAAAGACGAATTGTCACTCCTTACAGACAGTTGAAAAAAAAGAAAGTATAAAGCAGGTGACAAAATTAAAATGACAGCAGATTGGTTAACTTTTAATTTGAAGTGATAATATAAAAAATAATGGCATGAATGAAAGTGAGCAGCAACCACAGGACCATGATGCTAGGCCAACATTCCATTTTGAAGCAAAATATCCGCTTTCAACGCTACATAGGCCAAACATGCAATGCGGCAACCCTTTAGGCCCACAAAACCTTCCATAATCTTTAAAAAAGCTACAATTTAGTTGAGAAAAACTGACCACAACAAATTGGAATTGACAACTAGATACAGTTGTCACACCAAAGCAAGCCGGCGAAAGATGAACAGATATCTAGCTGTTCTACCCCCTATTTGTGCCCTAGCCTCTGATCCGCTGCAGCAAACAAAAAAATTGTTTATATGTAGAACTATGGCTCTTGGTCAAACATAGACAGTTCTAATGAAGGAGCCAAGTAGGTTCCGAAACGTTGGGAACGCTTCGGATAAAGTCCTTGGTTAGAGTATTATATTTGTTTCCATCAAACACAAAAAAATGCATGGTAAAGCGCTAACATTAACTTTGTCTACTGCGGTTCCTTCATGGTGACATCACTACAGGAACCAAAAATAGAATACAGTGCATTAAAGGGGCCATTCGGACAACATAGAAGTTCGCTTCGTTCAAAATATTTCCTGTTTTATAGTGCCCCACCGCTTCAGCAAATGATGCTGCATTCACTGAGAAATTAATTTAGGTTAAAAGTCTGATTCTCCCACCATATCGTGTGTTTTTGGGATGTCAGCAATGAAGCCATAAGTGCATGTAATCAAACAAACTACTGCGTCACTCGGGTCTGCAGCCTTTCTAGCCATCAGTCCTCCCAGGTGGAGCTACCATACTCATCCCCAAACCGTTGTTTGCCATTGCTTTGTTTTTGACCGCGTCTGCACCTGGCTTGTTTTCGTTACTGTAGAAAGTAATGGTTTTGTGAAACATGACGTATCCTCGACAAACAGGGTCACGTAAGACAACATCGCCTATGCCAATCGGCCAGGGCCGTGCAAGCCAACTCCAAAGCGGCGGAGTGCTGTGCAGCTAAAACAAGCATAGTGCACGCCGTACCAACAGCAGTGCGCATCGGTACTTGTATGTGTACGCGTATTTTCGTAACTTTCATTGTTTACTGCCCCATTTTTACTGCTGTAAAATGAATATGCATTACATTTAAGCGCAAATAGCTCATTCGGCATGCTTATAAGGCCTGCCCAATTTGCGTTTGCTTTTGCCGGCCTCAGCCAATCGCACAGCTGGGGACATATGACATCATAGGTACTGCTGTGGGAAATGAGCTAGTGGGTCGCATGGCCATTCCCTTTTTCCTAATTATATAGCTTATTCGAGTGAAGTGCAGCTAAAAATGGTGTCAGTATGATTCTAACGAGGCAATCTGTCGAATGAATCAAACTTGTGTGTTGTCTGCATGGCCCCTCTAAGCAAAGACAAGGCAGCCAATTTTTTTATTTAGGCTGCCTTCGTGCACACAGTACGGGACTCCTGACATATTTACAGTTGCAATAAAAATCAGAAATAGAACGAATATACATTGGACACTCCACAATGTCCAAAAACAAAGGAATAATGTGCGAGTGAGCTACCTAAAACACTGCGACAGAAGATCATATACATCAAGGCAACTAATAAAACCATGGCTAGTGCATAGCCACTACGCAGCTCATTTGTTAAGAGCTTAGGTGCGTCCCCACAAGTTGGCTGTGTAAACCCACTGACACCTAACACAGTCCAAGGTTCGACGAAAACTCGTCAGGGGAGGGTGATTCATTGATGAAATACAAGCAGGCACTCGCCTGGTCAAAAACAAATAAATAAAGACGCCTTGGGGCCCCTACTGGCCCCTTGTTCACAATGAAGAGGGGGTGAAAGGTCGCGACTATCTATAGGTTCGGTGGCGCAGATTGCGCATGTATATCTCGGGGAGATTACCCCGCTACCGGTTAATCGTGTTTTTAGTTGGTTGAATATGCTCTGATCCTAAAAGTAGTCGTGTTGACAGGCGCTTCTCTGATGCGATTATGCTTGCGGAATCCTAATCGATGGAGTGGTCAGTAGCCAGGTGATGATCCGCCGAGGCAATTCAACTTGCATTGCCTTTTTTGACATCGTTCTGGTGCTATTGACTTCTTTTAAAACTTTCCAGTTTCACCTATGTAGGATTAGGAACGAAAAAGAGACGCCGACCAGTCCAAACAAAACGTACTGACGTTTGGGCTTCCAGCACGGAAGCCTTGTTCACAATAAATGCATCACCAGAAGTAGGTCGTTTAAGTGGGCTCAAATAATCGCTGCAAAGAGCGTGCGTAGATCGGGTTTAGATTTCCGTCGTTACGATTGACTGCGTTAGATGTGGTCTGAATGATTAGTGATTCCAGATGTAGCCGTGATGCTGTCACTTTTTCTGTAGCGACGATTCTTGCATTGTCCCAATCAATCTTGTGGTCATTCACGACGGCGTGTTCGGCTAAAGCATTGTTGCGGACGCTTTTATTCTTTACGTCACGTGCGTACTGCTGCAGACGATTCTTATAATTTCCTGATTCCCCGATATACACGCCACTGCAGTCTGCACAAGGTATCTCGTATACCACACCGGGGAAGCACTCCTTGGGCAAGCGGTCCTTGACTCTTACGAGCTCATGGCGCATCTTTTTGGCTGGAACGTGGGCCACCTGCACGTCATATTCCCGTAGGATACGTGCCAAACATTCACTTGTTCCTGGAAGGTAGGGCACAGGAGCTCACTTCATCGGGGCAGTTGGCGTTCCGTTGCGTTTTTAAAGTGCCTAGGGTAACCGCAGCTAGCCAGGTCGTCCCGTACCTTTGCCGTGTCCACCGCCGCATCCTCGGGCTTCGAGCACAATCTTTTCGCACGCTGCAGTAGCGTTCTAACAACAGCCGTCTTGCGGGAAGCGGGGTGCACGAAGTTGAAGTTCAGGTAGCGGCCTGTGTGCGTTTCCTTGCGGTACACGCTGAAACGTAGCCTCTGGCCCTGCCGAGACACGAGGACGTCCAGGAAGGGAAGTTTGCCATTGGCCCCCTCTTCTGACGTGAACTGAATATCACGTTCCATACTGTTGAGGTGGGCCAGCAAGCTGTTCGCCGCGTCTTTCTGAACGACGCCGAAACAATCGTCGACATAACGCAAGAACACTTTTGGTTGAGGGGCAAAGGAGGCTAGCGCGCGTGCTTCCAGCGCTTCCATAGTCAGGTTCGCCGCCGTGATCGAAATAGCGGTACCCATTGGAGTCTCCTGCCTTTGCTTGTAAAAATGGCCTATAAAGACGAAGTACGTATTGTTGAGGCAAAAATCTAGAAGCCTACGTAGTTCTGGCACATCCATCGGTGATCTCTTGGGCAACGTCTGATCAGCCTTGAGAGCAGCGGTGCATAGGTTGACAGCCAGGTCAATCGGAATGCTCGTGAAAAGGGACTTCACGTCGAAGGACACCATCAAGTCGTCTTTCTCGATCACGGTGTTGCGAGTCTTCTCGACAAAATCGAAAGAATTACGAATGTGAATGGTCCCTTTACCGACGAGCGGCGCCAGAACTTGGTGCAGGAACTTCGACAGGTGGCCCTGCACCAAGTTCTGGCTCCGCTCGTCGGTAAAGGGACCACTCACATTCGTAATTCTTTCGATTTCGTCGAGAAGACTCGCAACACCGTGATCGAGGAAGACGACTTGATGGTGTCCTTCGACGTGAAGTCCCTTTTCACGAGCATTCCGATTGACCTGGCTGTCAACCTATGCACCGCTGCTCTCGAGGCTGATCAAACGCCCAAGAGATCACCGATGGATGAGCCAGAACTACGCAGGCTTCTAGATTTTTGCCTGAACAATACGTACTTCCTCTTTATAGGCCATTTTTACAAGCAAAGGCAGGAGACTCCAATGGGTGCCGCTATTTCGGTCACGGCGGCGAACCTGACCATGGAAGCGCTGGAAGCACGCGCGCTAGCCTCCTTTGCCCCTCAACCAAAAGTGTTCTTGCGTTATGTCGACGATTGTTTCGGCGACGTTCAGAAAGACGCGGCGAACAGCTTGCTGGCCCACCTCAACAGTATGGAACGTGCCATTCAGTTCACGTCAGAAGATGGGGCCGATGGCAAACTTCCCTTCCTGGACGTCCTCGAGTCTCGGCAGGGCCAGAGGCTACGTTTCAGCATGTACCGCAAGGAAACGCACACAGACCGCTACCTGAACTTCAACTCCGTGCACCCCTCTTCCCGCAAGACGGCTGTTGTTAGCACGCTACTGCAGCGTGCGAAAAGATCGTGCTCGAAGCCCGAGGATGCGGCGGTGGACACGGCAAAGGTACGGGACGACCTGGCTAGCTGCGGTTACCCGAGGCACATTATAAACACAACAGAACGCCAACTGACACGACGGGGACAACTGGACGTGCCTCCTGCCCCGATGAAGCGAGCTCCTGTGCATTACCTTCCAGGAACAAGTAAATGTTTGGCACGTATCCTACGGGAATATGACGTGCAGGTGGCCCACGTTCCAGCCAAAAAGATGCGCCATGAGCTCGTGAGAGTCAAGGACCGCTTGCACAAGGAGCGCTTCCCAGGTGTGGTATACGAGATACCTTGTGCAGACTGCAGCGGCGTGTATATCGGGGAATCAGGAAATTATAAGAATCATCGGCAGCAGCACGCACGTGAAGTAAAGAATAAAAGCGTCCGCAACAATGCTTTAGCCAAACACGCCATCGTGAATGACCACAAGATTGATTGGGACAATGCAAGAATCGTCGCTACAGAAAAAGTGACCATCACGGCTACATCTGGAATCACTAATCATTCAGACCACATCTAACACAGTCAATCGTAACGACGGAAATCTAAACCCGATCTACTCACGCTCTTTGCAGCGATTATAGAAGCCCACTTAAACGACCCACTTCTGGTGATGCATTTATTGTGAACAAGGCTTCGGTGCTGGAAGCCCAAACGTCAGTACGTTTTTTTTTGGACTGGTCAGCGTCTCTTTTTCGTTCCTAATGTACCCTCCCGGCCAGACGGGATTCCATCATGCTCTCGATTTCACCTATGTAGGATGCGTCGCAATCCTTGCATGGATTTTGTAGGCAACACCGGGGAATCTTGATTTTTCTAAAGGGTCCTTCACGCGTACCAGCTTCTGATTAAGCCTGTTCGTTGGCACGTGTGCAATTTTAACGCCATATGTGCCAGACACCCTTGCAAGAGCTTCACTGATGCCTTGCGTGTAGAGGACGGCAGCGCGGTTTTGCCTGTATTTTTCAGGAACCCTTTCGGGGGAGGCAACTGAAGCCCGCAATTGTTGCGTCCTCACAAGCTTTGAAGGGTAGCCATTGCTGCGAAGGTCCTTCCTTACCACGGCTAGCTCTTGCTTGCGCAGACCAGGCTCAGAGCAGATTCGTGATGCGCGTGAGAAGAGCGCAGCGGCGACGGAGCGTTTTTGGCCTATAGGATGCGCTGAGTCGAACCCCAGGTATCTACTCGTGTGGGTCGGCTTTCGATACACACTGGTTGTAAATCCTTTGGCCAACCGTCTCACAAGTACGTCGAAGAAGGTGATCTGTCCATTATTTTCCTGTTCCATGGTGAACTGGATGCTTGGAACACAAGAGTTTAGATGCTCAAATAAAGGCATTACGTCTCGGCGGTGGATCACACAAAAACAGTCGTCTACGTAGCAGACAAACATCTTGGGGCCGTCTTGTACGAGTATAGCGCAGAATTTTCTGGAGCCTCTAAGGCAATATTCGCACAGACTGCTGAAACGGAAGCTCCCATCCCTGTTCGAAACCGCTGGTCCGTTGAAAACAAAATATATGTGTTCTGCAGGCCAAATTCCAGGAGACAATATAAGTCTTGCGTCTCAATTGGCGAACGTGAAGGCAGAGATGCATCGTTCTCGAGTAGATCCTTGCAACTCCGGACCGCGTAATTTTGCCTGGAATTTGGCCTGCAGAACACGTTTTGTTTTCAACGTATAATGTTACAAGCAGCAGTTTGGAACAGCGATGGGAGATTCCATTTCAGCAGTCTGTGCGAATATTGCCTTAGAGGCTCTAGAAAATTCTGCGCTATGCTCGTACAAGACGGCCCCAAGATCTTTGTCTGCTAAGTAGACGACTGTTTTTGTGTGATCCACCGCCGAGACGTAATGCCTTTAATTGAGCATCTAAACTCTTGTGTTCCAAGCAACCAGTTCACCATGGAACAGGAAAATAATGGACAGATCGCCTTCCTCGACGTACTTGTGAGACGGTCGGCCAAAGGATTTACAACCACTGTGTATCGAAAGCCGACCCACACGGGTAGATACCTGGGGTTCGACTCTGCGCATCCTATAGGCCAAAAACGCTCCGTCGCTGCTGCACTCTTCTCACGCGCATCACGAATCTGCTCTGAGCCTGGTCTGCGCAAGCAAGAGCTAGCCGTGGTAAGGAAGGACCTTCGCAGTAACGGCTACCCTTCAAAGCTTGTGAGGACGCAACAATTGCGGGCTTCAGTTGCCTCCTCCGAAAGGGTTCCTGAAGAAGACAGGCAAAAACGCGCTGCCGTCCCCTACACGCAAGGCATCAGTGAAGCTCTTGCAAGGGTGTTTGGCACATATGGCGTTAAAACTGCACACGTGCCAACGAACAGGCTTAAGCAGAAGCTGGTACGCGTGAAGGACCCTTTAGAAAAATCAAGATTCCCCGGAGTTGCCTACAAAATTCCATGCAAGGATAGCGATGCATCCTACATAGTTCACTGGAAATTTTTAAAAGAAGAATTCAATAGCACCAGAACGATGTCAAAAAGGGCAATGTAAGCTGAAATGCCTTGGCGGATCATCACCTGGCTACTGACCACGTCATCAATTGGGATTCCGCAAGCATAATCGCATCAGAGAAGCGCCTGTCGACACTACTTTTAGAATCAGTGCATATTCAACCAACTAAAAACACGATTAACCGGTCGCGGGGTAATCTCCCCGAGATACACATGCGCACTCTGCGCCACCGAACCTATAAATAATCGAGACCTTTCACCCCCCTTTCATTCTGATCAAGGGACCAGTAGGGGCCCCAAAATGTCTTTATTTGTTTATTTGTTTTTGACCAGGCGAGTGCCTGCTTGTATTTCATCAACACCGAACTAACCCGCCTGAATCACCACTTTATAGACATTGAGCAATTCTTTGAATTGGTTTATTGTAGCAAGCTGTCTTGTTTATTTCCTTATTTTTTTGGCATTTCCTGTCTCATTTGAAATTGGGAGAGCAGATAGCTTTTACTACGGGTCATGCACTGGTGACAACAAATATTTGATTTCACTTTAAACAATTTTGAGTTCTGTTTTATTGCTCACCAGCCAATGACCTGAAATATAAGAGGCTCTTAAAACATGCGCTGGCATTTCTTTCCTGCACTGTAGTACAACTAATCATGACTTTTATCATATTTTGTTCACAAATTGTAATATTTAGAAAGTATTCAGCTGAATGAAAACGTTATTTCAGAAGCATGCGCAATCAACAAGGCCTCAATGACTCTCCCCACGTGGTTCACTTGTTTCTGTCACAAATAACCTGATTGCAGCCACATTCCACCCAAGACGAAGGTAACATACCCTCTGGGATGATGAATATTTAAAATGCCTTACGAGTAAGTGCTCAGCACATGAAATTGTGGCATTAAAACAGAAGATCCGTTTGCGGCATTCTTCACTTGGGCACCGCTTGATCACAAACTTCGAGAAGCTGAAAAATGCTCCATGCGCCGCTCCAGCCAGCAGAAACAATGGAGGACGCAAGTTGGTAGGTGGACCGTTGGCATCCTGCGATTGTGAAGATTTTTATTTAGTAGATGCTCTTCTTTTTGTACCATTGTTCATTTTTCCTTTAACAAGCAGCTGAACTCCTGCAGGTTCTACGAATCATACAAGCATAATAAAATGCAGCAATGCAGAACAATCGGCAGGTTACCTCAATTTTTCTTTTCTTGGAATGAAAACAATGTAGGTAATCTATACACAACTACAATCAAACCTTTCAATTTTTACCTACTTCACTCCTAACAAGCCCGCATACACGTTAGACATGTGAGAAAGCTGCTACATTTATGCCCACAAACTTAATCAGGCATCAGAAATCGGCAGGGAACGACGTGTTACCTTTAAATGGCACTTTTTTTGTTCAAAACACGTAAATGGGCGAGAAAGGCCCATAACTATGATTTCGTACCCTTATCTGGAATGGTTTTCAGGCAATGCTTACATCTCACTTCAGTACCTTCAGGTGGTGGAGATCTTTGAAAAGTCATTGCGGGCAAGTGGGTTGTGTTCAAGCCCTCGTATCTTGCCAGCATATGCTGGATTCCAGCATTCCCAATTTAACGTGACGACTCGAATGTGGTGGATGCAAGAAAGAATAAGCACACGCCAAGGGCGTAGCCGGGGGGGGGGGTCCAGGTGCCCCCCTCCCCCCTTCTTCATAATGTTTTATGCCAAGGCTGGTGTGCGGTTTAGGCAGCCTGAAAAACCGCCTGAAGTTACCTGCAGTTTTAAGGACATTCTTGCTCACATAAAGCTGAAAACAAGGGCTATGTCAACGTCTGATCCCTGCGCCCGCTCCACATGCTGTACCTGTCAATATATACAGCCCGGCTGCATTTCGCGCCGGATACACCGACAAGCACCGGGAACCTGCCGCGAGCCGATCAAAACAGCCCCACTGTTTCAATGGCGGAACAGCACGGCCGGGGAATGGCAGAACAGCAGGAAAAGCCGCATATAGGCTTACATGTGGTCGGGAGCGTGTCATTCCTTGTCTTTACACTGGTACAAAGTATAATCACATGACAGAGCATGTCGCTGTATTTTGTTCAGTCAACTATCAATCCTTGATATGTTTATTTTTCTACTGACATCGCATTTCATTGACTATTGCAGATCCATAATTTCTGCTGCATAAAAAGCATTGCTCTGCCCATGTTGTATTTCCTCCACATCAACAAAACTACACAATTCTCCTTATTGCGGAGCTTTGTTTTTTTGGCACTATTCCACTGTTTCCTTGACCTCCCTCTTGGTTAGAATCAGCATTCTGTATTTGCTTAACCGGAATTTTACTGAAGCCATGTCTGTTTCGATTTAACAGATAGAAATATAATGAAATTTAAGAAACGTGCAACAAGCTCAACATTCCACAGCAGTGCAATAAGGTGTTCTGCTTAGCGCAAGTGTACTACTCACGTTACTAGCACAAAAAATAACAAAAGGCGATTACTTAACGACGAAGACGCACGTTTGCTAGCTTCACCGCCATAATATACGAATGCGCCGCATGTACAGTCCACTGCGATTCGATGGTTGTCGCGGGAAAGCTACTCTTTCAAACGAAGCAGAAAGAACACCAGCTTTAGCAAATATTCCATGCAAGTTTTGTTATCGTCGGCGTAATAAAGGGCAACTAAGTCCAAGTCTGTGCTTGATAACAACGAATGTACAGCTTGAAACCCAAAGGGTGGCAAGTCAGTCGTGCGGGCCATTGTTGTATCATGGAACAGCCAACAAGGGAGCGAAGAGTGCGAAATCTCGATTTTCATGGTTCCGAAACGAAACCGTGGGCTGGTGGCACGCTTGGCCGCTCGATGCTGGCGCGATAACCTTCAAATCGTGCTCGACTGTACTTCATAGCTGACAAGAAAACTTAATAGTCCCTTTTCTAAAGGAAAATCTAAAACACGAGAATCTTGATAGCAAACATTCAGTGTTGGCCTCCACTTCCTCCCGACGAACTTCGGGGACCGCGCGCCACTCACGAGCGCACTCATGATCACGCTCACGAGCGCGGGTCCGCCTAACCACCTGCTCTGCGGACGAATGATTCGCCCGTGGTCAGCCCATAGACCAGCGAACGGGAATTTAGGTGATCCTAATTATCATCACCATCTAAGCTCCTTAAAGGAGCCATGAAGAGAAAACACAAGTTTGGTTCATTCAAAAGATTGTCTCGTTAGAATCATACTGACACCACTTTTAACGTAAACTTCGCTCAAATAAGCTACATAATTAGGAAAAACGGGAATGGTCATGCGACCCACCAGCTCATTTCCCGCAACAGAACCTATATGTCACATGAGCTAAGCTCTGCGATTGGCGGAGGCTGGCAGAAGCAGACGCCAATTAGGTAGAGCTTACAAACTAGACGAATGAGCGATTTGCGCTTAAATTTAGGGCACATTCTTTACAAAGCAATAAGAATGATGGGACAAACAGTGGAAGTTACGAAAGCACATGTAAACATAGAAGTACTGATGCGTTCTGCTGTTCGTACTGCGCACAGCATGCTTGGTTTAGCTGTGCACAGCACTGCGGGGCTTGGGGTTGTCTCAGACGACACTGGCCGATTGACGCAAGCAACGGTGTCTTACGTGACCCCATTTGTCGAGCGAGCACTGTTTCAGGGAACGAATATTTTCTCCCAGAACAAAAACAAGCCAGATTTAAATGCGGGCAAAAACAAACCAAACGCTTGCCACGGTATGGTGGCGCCATCTAGGTTACAGAACGTAAAAAAAACGCGGGAACAAACCAACACCGCTGTACAGGGTGGAGACAACCTTTGAACGGTCCCGTGCCGCCGCAATTGGGCCAACAGGCTCAACGCGTTATTCTTTTCGTTTCCCACGAGACCTAGCAACGCGAAACAGACAATATGATTCAAACTTCTTCAGTAAACCGCGTTGCGGCGATAATTTTAGCGCGGTTTTGACACAATGACTTGCTTCGGCGGCGAGCGAGCAACCGAAAATGGCGGCGCCAGCGTATACGTGTCTCTGCCCTGTACGGCGGATGCGTGAATGAAGGTACTCTAGGCTGCAGAGCGGTCGGTTCCTGTGATGTCATTTGGGACCACGAAAACGCACGATTGAGTGGGAAAATCAAAATTTTAACCTAAATTGTTTAATTTCTCAGTGAATAAAGCACCGTTTGTATCCAGACAAGCGCTGGGGGCACTATAAAACACGAAATCTTTCGAATAAAACCAACTTGCATTTTCTCTTCATGGCTCCTTTAAGGTGGGCTTTACAGTTAGCGTTGAGCATACACAAATCGCATGTTAAAGTCAGTTATTTCAAGGCATCTTGCGCGTTGTTTGCAAAACAACGCGCAAGATGCCTTGCCTACATATTTCCCCGTCCCATCTTTTGGTCGACCACGGCTCCCCCCCCCCCCCCCCCCCCGAAAAAAAATTCCTTGCGCCTGGCAAACGCCCAATCAGGAGTACGTTCAGCATGCACGTCGGTTGTTTAAAAAAAGGGTGTAATGTATTGCTCAGAAGACTCAATGCTTGCACGCATCTTGGAGCAGCAACGGCCTTGACAGATGTGTTTGAGTGGTTTTCCTCTCTCATAACATCCACAGTGCTTTCAGGAAAAGCCCCAGGCCTAACAATTGCAATGTTCCAGTTAAGAATAATGCTGCGGATACTTTACATTTTTCAAATCTTTTTCTTTGTGGAAGGATGTTTGTTTATTGGCGGTACAGCACTAGCGTGCGTAAATCGCAGCCTTCAGAACCCCAATCAGGCATGTTTAAATGGTACAGGCAGTTACATAACTATTTGAAAAAGTGGACTGCAAGGACTGTCAATTCACATGATAAACATCCAAAAAATAGCTGAAAACAGAACTGGTAAGGCTTTATCGAAGACTAAACTACAAAGGTAATAACATTTTTGTGTCACCACCTAAGAAATATGGCTTCACCGTAAACATGACTAACACCAGGAAGATCGTATACATGGTGATTAACTGCTACGCCCACATTATGATTTTGGGTGAAACTTTGAGTTTTCCGAAATTAACAATAAAGGTTGCCATTGAGCGCCTACATGTTAGGTTATGCATGAAACACCAATAATTGTTACGGGGGAGAGAACTTGTACATACAAGTAATCGAACAATATTCAAGTATGATAGCCCACTGTGCTACCAAAACTGTGTTTGAAAACTTACGTTCTGGCGGCCAAACACTGTTGACAATGCTTGTGGCTCTTGTCCGGTTGAATGGAGGGACGTGATGCGCTCAGACCGTCCAGAGGTCTAAAACGGGATGACACATGATTACCACACATGCAAGAATGGAAATGATTAGGTGCACGAATGTTACGTCTCGGGCAACAACATTCAGCCAAAATCACTGCCCGCGTACCGCGGCACCGTACACATGGTGAGGTGGCTCGCCGCAAACGCAACGAAGCTTGCGAGGCGCGCACATTCGCTCGCAAACGATTCTTCCTCGCAATTCCCAACACGGCACAAACGACTGCGGTGATCAACGAAGCCGAAAACGCTGCGCAGCACAGTTTAGAGGAGTATACCCGCCCGTGTTCTGATAAACTACGCGTAAGACGTGGTTCGCAGTGGTGAACTCTGAAGCTGTTCAATATAGTGCTGCGGAATGGGAAACGTTACTGAGTTACTGAGCGCCACGGCGTTACTGAGCGCCAGTGCGTTTAGCGCTCAATGCAAGCACCACAATCTTTCGCACATCGCCTTTCTAGAGACGAGCCCTCTAGGTTCAACCTCGCCAGTTCAGTTAAACAATTCACACACGCGTGCTCCTGTTAACGAATCCTTAAAGCGGCGATGACAGCTACAAACGACATCCAGTGACAAGAAAGGCGGCAAATGTGACGAGACAGCTTACCGAGAGGAGCCGACGCAGAAGAGCGAGCGACGTTCAGAGGCAAGCGCCAACGAAATTAGCCGTCTTCAGGTGGCAAAGTTGTTCTCAAATACTCCATCGCGAAGTCGAACACGACAGACACAACCGAAGACGACGAGGTGCCCAATTAATCATAATAACTGCGCTTGTTTAACCGCACACCACTGTAAACACGTAAGACGGGTCACGGGGTATCTGTTCCGGAATCCGGCCACGCCGCCGCGCGCCGTACTCAGGGAATCGGCCGTCGGCAGGGAGTTGCGTAAACAAATTAAAACGACAACAATAAATAATTGCCTCTTTTACTGAATATAACATAATCTTTAGGTTTATTATTTATTGTGTGTATTATAATAAAGAAGCTTAGATATTTAAAGTTTACAAACACAAAACGCGAACTGAAGCTTTTGGCGCTCGATTTGAACGTTAAAAAAAGCAGCAGATAGTAAGATAACACTGCGCAATGAAATTTGGCAGTGTTCTAGTGTAAGTAATCGTATTATTATTTGGCGTCTGTTTATTTAGCGCCCGATTTCATGCCCCTACCTCCCCAACTTTTGTTTTCTTTTGATATCTGCCTTGTTCTCCAACGTTGTTTCTGCAGGAGAAACTATGTGGTCTGTTTATTGCATTTGTACACAATATTTACGGTCGCTAACAATAAGAATGGAATAAAATTGTGATTGCTAGTACGTTATAACTCCACTGAGTGACGAGAATGACTGTTGTCAGAGAGGGCTATGATTGTGCTGGTGGGGCAGGAGAGGAACAGGGAACGACGGAATGATGATACAGATGTCACAGTTCAAGGCTGTGCTGTGCTCCGTGCAAGGCTGTAGAAAACAAAAAGTGGGAGGGGGAGTGTTATTCTGTCGAAGTCGTAACAAGCAAGGGCTGATATTTTTTCCTGTTTCAACGTCGGTGCTGCCGATGCTTTTTATTGAATTTGGCAGCTTTTTTTTTTCTTTTGAACATTTTTGACGAGGTTGGGAGGATGGTGCAATGGGATGTCTTTTTGAAATTATATTGCATGCATGGCCTCAATCAATGAAGAGCTGAACACCTTTCCCACACCCTTTCAACACCCTTCCTAAAAACAGGGTGTTGAGGTTGGTCAACACCCTTTTTTTCACGCAAAAAGGGTGGAGAGCTACGAAAAAGGGTGTGGAGATTCAAGAAAAAGGGTGTGAGGGCCTCCCAACACCCTTTTTTCAATTATTTTACACCTTTTTTGGCCAAAAGGGCGTAAAAAAGTTTAGTGTGTAGGCTGCTCTTGTGATTACACACACAAAAAAAATTCCCTCGCATTTCCCCGAGGGGGAGAATGTGAAAGTGCGAATGCATGGTTGTCGGCCCGCTTGCGGCGCTTGCGCTCGGCCCCCGCAGCCCACCGCCTCGCCGCCTTCTCTTCCATTGGGTTTGTAGTATCACGTGCACACCACGCAGTTATCAAGCCGCTATAACGCCGCTGAGTCGCCAACGCACGCCGCTGACGACGTAGTTTGAATGCGTTAAAGATATAAGGCGCGTCACTAACACTGATATCACCGTCGCGTCCGTGGCTTGGTCGGTAGAGCGTCGCGCTGCGGCCGCAAAGTCCTGGGATCGAAACCTGGCGCCGGATGCTGTTTCTTTTTTAAATATAGAGGAACACTGCGGACGCCGCCACCGCCGCCGCCGCCGCCGCCGCCGCCGGCGGTGGATGGTTTGGGGTCGCTTATAAAGTGCATTCGCACTTTAAAGTGCATTCGCACTGGAAATCGGAATGTCTGCAGTACACATTGTAAACCCCCTTGCTGAAACTTGACGTATCCCGTGTAGTTAAAATACACAAGTACCAGAATG
Source organism: Haemaphysalis longicornis (assembly GCF_048455015.1). NCBI lineage: Eukaryota > Metazoa > Arthropoda > Arachnida > Ixodida > Ixodidae > Haemaphysalis > Haemaphysalis longicornis. The sequence goes on along the minus strand of NW_027526331.1, from coordinate 3,517,319 downwards.
CAGTCATTACAATACAGCCATTGCTATAGAACACAGCTGCAAGAAACAAATTTTTATTACTTATTAAGGCCATCACACTAACTCTGCAGAAAGGAAGAAGATAAACGTTTGGTTTCTTCCTTCGAAATATATCGTGCTATTAAAAAACAACTTGAGTAGCCGAAGACTCTCCTGAGAAATGCCAACGTTGTGGACAAAACACAAGGCAATTGGAACTCGGTCCGAGCATAGTCAGTTCGTGTGATGTCATTTTGTTTAGCAACGGAAACATGTTTACCATTAGTGTAGCAGGCATAATAAAAGGTGCGCGAATGTGTATTTTTCGCAAAATGTGGTCATGCCACGGGGACACATCTTTCTGGCCTTCTGCAATGCGGGGTTTGCAATGCTACCCTTCCAATGGAAGTAATGGAAGCAATGGAAGCATTGGAAGCAATGCTACACTTCCAATGCTCAGTTCAGTAGAACAGACTTTTGGGAAAGTTAGTGCATATTTGGTAAAACATAGAGCACGATTTAACAAGAACGATAGAAAGAAGACAAGCACAAACGAGCGCTTGTGTTTGCCTTCTTTCCATTGTCGTTGTCGCGCTCTAAGTTTTACCAATGTTTAGTTACCCCTCTTTTAAGTTTTGAATAATGGTATTGATGATTACGGCCATCATCAGTCCACAGCAGTCAAGACGCCACCACATTTGATTACCGGAACAATTTCGCATCCGGTGATAATTTCGCTGTCGTTTTGTAGCGTGAGCTACACTGGCCGAGGTTGAGCAGTTTCGTGTGGCTCCTGGAGAGCCGTGCTGCGCATGCGAAAGGGCACTGGCGTCACATGGCGCGCAGAACGTTGCTCGCTGCCCGTCGTCTCTCATACACCAGCCACGCGCCAAGCGTCTTCGCCGACCTTCGTTCTGCACATGGGGGCCCGGTCCCCTTGATGATCATGCGAGGGGTGGCCGGGCGTGGAACCGATGGCTCGTGCGTCGCAGCAACACTGGCGTGCGCCTGTGAATGGTTCTGGGGCGATTTGTGACGCTGTGCCAGAGCCCCTTGATAAATGTACATGTGTCACATAATGCGTATACCGTGTGTGTGTCATTGAAGCAGCCATAAGCATGCCAAATCAGGCTAATCCTAGGCAACCAGGAAAACCAAATAATAGCCAGCTGAACCTTACCTCACGCTACGTATATACTGGCATAGCCGAGCTAAGCCACAGCTAATGTTTTAAATAGCCACCCAACCGCAAGATGATTGTGTGCGGATGCTTCGTTTTCTCGTCTCTCAATAATGCTGTAATCATGCCTATTTGCGGCATAAAAAAAAACACGCCACATCGTTGGCCCGTTCATACCCCAATCAGTCAGAGCAACGCGAATCAGTAAGATACGATATCTTGTATTCTTGCAAGATTTGAAAAGACACTTAAGAACGCGTAAAGCTGTAGCAGCCGCCGTATGCGACCACAAAACGCGCCACAGAAGTTTGCACAACCCGGCGTGGCGTTAGGTCAAGCCCGTTCTACATGGTGCGTTTTTCGTCTGGGAATTCGGTGGAACGAACATTTGCACTTTCCATGTTCGCAATGCCTGGAATTGTCGTTTACATGGCCAGCGAACGTCGCGATTTTCGCATTCCAGAGGAACATCGATTGCAGACCTAATTAAGTCTGCCTCAAGCAAAGCTTGTTGTGATTAAAAAAATAGGTTGTATTGTATTGTCTCGGCAGGATGCTTCAAGCTGTTTTGCGGTAAATATGAGTTTATTGGTGGTTTCATGTAACAATCGCCAATTATTAATCAATATACGCACACATAGCAGAGAAGACAAACACAGCAAGCAAGCCTAGGTTCGCTTGTTCTGCGTGCCTTATAGAACATTTTAGAATACCTGGGACGGTTCTTCTTCGGTTCTTCTGTACTTGTTGCCTACTATTGTGTCCCCCAGTTGCACGGACACCGATTAAGCATTCTTTGAAAACGGCGCGCGACATCGTAATGTGAACGCACGTGCGTTTGTTTTGGCGCACTCGTGCTTATGTCGCGCTTATACAAGCAACGCCATCTGGTTACTTCACGTGGAAATGGTGATGCTGTGATGTTGACCTATCTGTGTTCCGATTGCCGGGAGGTCCGGCCCCTCTACCCCGCACGAACAGCGTTCGCGGGGGACACTCGATCGCTACAAACATTTGGCACTGTGCCGGAGCAACGAAAACAGGTCGTTATGCCGCGTGAGCGGCGCCGCATCTGGAAATTCGCAGGAAAAATCCCTCCAGGTTGAACGGGCTTCACACAGACACCAAGCACGTAGGCCTAGCGCCAACATCGGGCTTAGCCTACATTTCCCGCAAGATGCGAGAAAAACCCTTGCAACTTGTCACTTGTGCTGTCGTAGAAGAATGCCACTCATATTGTTTCCTCAGAGAGGTTGCGTTACATAGACGCAATTTCCACAGTCGCAAAAGCAATACATGCAGCTTCGTCATTCTCAGTTCGATATCAGTGACTACGTCACGACATTGCGCATAAAAACAGCCTACCACGCTTTCCTTACGCACAAACCCTACACCAGGAGGGTACTCCAGTCACCGGGCACGTCACCGCCTACAACAAGCCCGCATAGTGCAGATGATGCACCCCTACCCCTGGGTTATGAGTGGCCTGGCGCTGCGGCCGCTGCCTGCGCGCATCAGGTGGGACGACTGCTGCTTGCTGTTCCGCATGCAGCTCGACTCCTGCAACGTGGCGGAGCGCTTGCACCATTACGGGCGCTAGGGCTACCCCATCTGCGGGCTGTCGCTGGAGCACCTACTCCGCTTCTGTTACCCCTCTCCCCACACGGCACCGAGCGCACAGCTCCATAGAGCGCTATATCGTGAAGGTCTTCCCTGCGGCGGCATTGAGGGCCTACTATTGATGATGATGATGATGATTGATGATTTTTATTGTTTTTCCTTTGCAGCGGGGTGATGACGTGTCTTCTTACCATATAGGACTAATATACCTATGTTTTCCACTCATGGTACAATACTAGCGCTGCTTAAGGCAGGAACAAAAAACTTGTTAGGCACAAAATACTTTCTTTTCCTGTTACAGGTGGTAACTGTCCTGGTCAATTTTCCTCTCCCTTCTTTTCGTCGCCTCGACAGCCTTGAAATGAACTTCCTCTGCGCTATCCTTAAATCCTAAGGTTTCTGGAAACCGAATGTTTCCCTCATGTAGATTTGGATGAGTACCCTCGCATTCTAACACTACGTGTCGCATAGTTTGTGTTTCCTTTCTGCAGACCACGAATACACCATCATTTTGTGAATACTTCCCTACAAAGCTCTTAGTTCGCAAGCAACCTGCTCTAGCGTCAAGAAGCAAAGCGCTGCCCTGGGAATTATCGGAGAAATCTTCCTTTCTTATGTCCAATTTCTCAGCCCTGTACATCTCTAGCGACATTTTAGCTTTTGTTTTCTTCTTTTCATTTATTCGTTTCTATCGGCCTTGACTCTTTTTTGGTTACCTTGTCTGTTTTGGATTCTTCACTGTACTTTTCGTATTTCATCGTTAGTCTTCGTCTTCCATAACCACTGCGTGTCTACGCCTTTTAAGTATAGGTACCTAAAAACCTTAGCTGCCCACCTACGTTGATCCATTGCTCTCAACCTCGTCTCAAAACATATTTTGCTCTGCACTTCTCGAACTTCAACGATGCCCATTCCATATCTCCCTGAACTGCTTCGTTAGTTGTTCCTTCCATGCGCTCCTAAGGCCAAACGGCCTACCGTTATCTGGTTCACTTCAAGGCCTGATAGTGTCATGTATCAAGGGCACCCCCTAAGAGGGATGCATCAAAACCCCCCGAAAAATAGAAGGGAAGAACAAAAGAACGAGAATTTTGAAGTGCGCGCCATGAACGCGCCAATCAGCAAGCGCCAGCGCCGACGCACCAAGGAATCCTGGGAAAAGGTGGCAGCACACTGTTCGGCCAATCAGGGGAGGCCACGCAGGGGACAAGTGGCGAGATGGCCATATAAGGACATAGCAGAGGCGAGAAGCCAATGGGAGTGCGCCACGGGAGAGCCCAGAAGGTATAAAAGCGGGGCGCACAAAGAAGAGGGGGGAGGCAAGATAACAGGAGGCAGACAACGAGGAGGCGGCCGGAGCACGTGAACTTCAACGAACGAGCCAGGGGGACGCGGCCAGGCCATCGACCACGCCATCCGAGCCTGGGCGGGAGCGGGCCGACTTCGCATCGGCACCGTCATCCTAGGTGCACCACGAACCTGTGTCTTCGTGGCCCCAGCGGCATCGGTCGGGCACCAGCGTCCAGCGTCCACGCTCCGTCGACGTTCGTCTCGACGGCCCCGAAAGGCTACGTTCGGGCCGTGCCTACCTGGAACCTCCAGCGGCAGCGGCTACCAGGGGGTAGCCACCGAGGAAGCACGCCGCCGAAAGGATGACCGCGCGCGTCGAACGCCGGCATCAAGGACCTCCAGCGAGAGCGGCTACCAGGGGGTAGCCACAGAAGAAAGAAGTGAGGACGCGCGGAGCCCACGCCGTCCAAGGAGTGACCGCGCGCATCGCACGCCGGCACCGACGAAGCGAGACGACGACGGCTACCACCGAGTCGCGGCCACGCAAGGGTGCGACACGTCAGCGCCGACGACCGGGGTAGGCCAGTCCATTATAGGGACATAGTTGTAGGTGTAGACAGATAACCTTGAAGGTGATAGAATGAGTGTATTTGAGATAATGGTGTAGGACTTTACTGTAGAATCTTTTGGTGTTTTGCTTTGAACTGTATTTGTGATATTTAGTTTGAGGTTTGATTGTTTATCGGGTGTGTAGTTTAAATATTGAGTGCTTTGCCTGAGGGTTTTTCTTTGTGTGTGCATTAAATGTATGTTGTTAAACACGTCAACGGCTTCCCCGTGTCCATTGCTCCAAGCTGGTTAAGACCACCCCACCATCCGTTCACGTGACAAATAATTGGCGAGCCTGCCAGGATTGATTTATCCTTACTCAGGGTATTTCCATCGGGCCCAGTCACGTGTCTAACCAGCTTGGAGAATGGATTTGGAAAGGTTGTTGACGATAGTTCAATCGCGAGGTTTGAACAAAACGCAGTTTTTCGAATTGTTAAATAAAGAGAGCCGCAAAGTGCATGAGAAATTTGATGCAGAGGTAGAAGAACTGCATGAGAAATTTGATGCAGAGATAGAAGAACTGCGAAAGAAGGTAGAACTAAAAGCATCGAGGCGGCACTTCGTGAAAAATAGTTTGTGCGAGCAATTAGGGAGCATTGAACCTAGCTCACCTGACAGTAAATGCATACGCCTAGCCCACAGCGATGATGCCGAAAGCAAAAGAATAGAAATAGAAAAGGTGCGTTCGCGACAGAGCTTGCAGGAAGAAAGATGCAATGAGAGTGGTGAACGTGCCGCACGTGAGATCGAAGGCACGCGGAACGCCGACAGAGACGAGGCACGTGATATAGAAAGAACGCGGGTCGGAGACAACTACGAGGCCGCCAGTAAAAACGAACAAAAAGAAAAGGATGGTTCCTTCAGACAGACCGCTGAGGAGAAAGGCGTGTTTGAAGCGCGAGGAGGTGAACGGGCAGGATATGACACGGTGGCGGAACAGACGCAGAGAGATGAGCGCTTTGAGATTAAACATGGTGAAGAAGCAAGTTCTCTCGAAAGTACGCGCTTGGCGCATAGCGAGGAGTTCAATGAGAAAATAAAAACGCAAGGGTTCTCGCAAAAGGCCACAGAGGATGGAGGCGCGTTCGAAGTGCGAGGCAGTGTACTGGCTGGGCGTGGCTCAACCGCAGGCCAGGCGCTTGTCGCAGAGCGCACCGAGAATACGCCAGGCGAGGACAGCTTGCTGCCGCCTAGTAGCGTTGCTGACTCAGCGGGGTTCATGGTCTCGGATATATTAGTAATTAAGAATGAGGTGCCCGCAGTTCCACGGGTTTGTAGGAATAATATCACGCAAGCAGAGTTTAGCTATCTGCCCCCCCAAAAAGCCGATGATACGGAGACAACCACTGGAGTTGAAAAGGGCAATGCAAGGTGTTTAGAGAGTCATGCAGCCCAATCAGCGTCTGAGCTTGTTACCGAGTTCAACGGGGCAGAGCCATGGGCTGAGGCTCCCAAACAGCTAGGGCCGCGCCCTGAGACTGAATATTTTGCAGTTAACCAAAGCAAGCGAAAAAAGAAATTGGACAAGGGTACCGTAAAGGAGAAAGTGGGCGCAGACGAAAAGGGTGTGCGAGCCCCCAGTAAGCGATCTCGCAAGAACATCAGCGCGAAAGAGCCTGCATCCAACAGTGAGCTTTCGGAACAAATGGAGGAGGAATGCGTGAGGCGTGGACCAGTTAGAACGCGTGCGAAAGACACGATGAGGCGAGAAATGGCCCAGCTAACAGCCAGAGCTAGAAAGATGAGCAGACGGTGGGCAAAGATGAGACAGTCTAAAAGGAAGCCCCAGGGTGAGCACGGGAAAAAGGGTAGCTCACAAGATGGGTGTGTCGCGTTAAGCGGCTGTTTCCAAGCTAGTAATGGGCAAAGAGCAGCGCGCAGGCGCAGAGTGAGGAGTGAAAGCGTAAGGCAGCCGGTTCTAGCGGAACCATCGCGCCATGCTACGTGCCGCGGGCCCATGAGCGAGAGTCACAAACTTGGTTATGAAGTCCAAGGCGATAGCACAGCCAACGGTGCTGAATGGTTAAGGCGGAAAAAGGTGAAGATGAAGTTATAGGTCAAGAAACCGGATGGAAAGCATGGAGTTGACATGGAAAGGAATAGGACCTATAACGGTGTTGAATAAGTTGTCTGTTGTGGTACAGCGTAAATATTGTAGTATAGTGAGAAAGCAAGGTTGGAGGTATCAATGAGTTAGTGATGAATTTCAGATTGAAAAATAGTGCTGTTGAATATTAAATCATCGAAGTGTTTAATTTTAGTTATGTGACAGCAAATCTTTGGTGTACGGGCTTGAATTGGAGGTATTAGAGGAGTAGTTGAAAAGTGTGATTGAGTTCTAGGAGGAGGACCGACGTTTTTTATGTGGATTGAGGGAAAGTGTTGTTGAATAAGAGATCAGTGATGTGTTTGATCTTTATGATGTGTTTGAGCGGAGTGTCTGAGTATCGCGGTGTTTTAGAAGGTGATGTATTGTCGTAGAACGGGAACGTTGGGTGAGCCAAGTGTGTGTGTTCGGTACACGAGTGAACTACAGACAGGTGTGAAAAAGGGAAGGCGAGGTGAAGGGGGTAGTGAAAAGTACGACTAAAGAAGTGAGCAGGGGTGGTGAAAAGCCGACTGCGTGAGTAGATCTGTGTGAGACATGATTACTTCAGGTTTGTAACGTGATGAAGGTTGTGCGGACGAAATGTGTATTATGGTGTGTAGAAAGAATCGAACTGTACAGTGATGAACAAGTGAGCGGTGGTGTGTAATAAGGTGTGCTGTGTGTGAGTAGTGAGCAGTGGTGGTGATCAGAAGATATCTCGGCGGCCAAGATAAAGCAGTTTTTTGGGAAAAAACTCTTACAGCGGGGGGTAATTGTTATGTATCAAGGGCACCCCCTAAGAGGGATGCATCAAAACCCCCCGAAAAATAGAAGGGAAGAACAAAAGAACGAGAATTTTGAAGTGCGCGCCATGAACGCGCCAATCAGCAAGCGCCAGCGCCGACGCACCAAGGAATCATGGGAAAAGGTGGCAGCACACTGTTCTGCCAATCAGGGGAGGCCACGCAGGGGACACATATCCAGAAATCTGGGACACGAAGCAAGGACGCCCCTGGTGGCCACGACGCGAAGCACGCGCGTTTTCAATGGGAAGAGGCTGTTTTTTGAATTTATCTAAAAATACAGGGCATAAATTGCATTTGTGAGAACGGGGAACGCTTCCAGGAATCACTGCGAACATTTTAAAGGCCACAGCACGTTTGCTCACGCAGCATTAGTTGTTCCCACAGCGAATGAAGTTTAAACAATGGGAGCCTATGGAAGCAGCTAAAATTTGGGGTCAGTTTCAGCCACAAAAACGCGCCTAGTGACAACACAGTGGCTGAAGTGCAAGTTGTGTTAACTGATATGGCTAGAGCAGGGATTTGGCTTCCCTTGCGTGCAAACGACAAGTCATCACGCGGATGATAAAGCGTTCCAAATTGGCAATTTCTGAAACACAGTCACTGTTATCGCCTAGCAGCTACATAAACGCGCTCTTCCTTCAGCGCTTCTGTGTGCCGATGGCCGAGCGGTTTCGCCTCGGGCACTTCGCGTTGGTTTCATTTTGCCGGGAAGGGATGTCGATTCCGGACCTCGGAGCTCTTTTTTTTTTTTTTCAATTAAGTTTGGTTGTGAAAGGACGACATTTTTGGTGACAAACGTTTGTACATCTACTGTACCTCGCTCGTTGGCTTTATAAATTTTGTCCACATATCCTTTGAAAGCCTATTTTCTCTGCTTATGAGAGGTGAAAGTTCGTTGCGAAATATTTTTAGCACGGTTTCAATGTTTTTTTTTGTGTGTGTATATCTTAAGGTAGCTGGCTCTGATTAGTTTATTAAACGTACAGCAGTTATCAACAAAAAAGTTCAGGAATGGCAAAAAATATTAGAAGTGACAGACGTCCCTGCGATAAATGTGCTAGGTAGCGCCATCTACGCAGTTCACGTGAAATAAAAATAGTTGAGGAAAGTTACAAGGGCGGCGCTAAACAACAACTCGTATCATGGGGGTACGTGCGAGAGGGACGATATCTCTCCGTTGTCTGCATTTTGCTTTTAGCTTTGACCGTACAGACGGAAAACTATTCCCTGATGCCTGTTGTTTCATGACCCACGTGCAGCGAAGGGGCGCATGTTTTACATCTTGGTGCTGCGATCGCAATTTTCTTTTAGGGGAGTATACAATCGTGACAGGTCACAAAATTAGAGGGAAGTCATGGCTAAATATCCTAACCACCTCCACTAAAGGAAAAAAAAAATTGGCCGCCACCCCGCCCTGCGAACGTGAATGTCCAGCGAAGCAGTATCAAACACCGCACATGCTGATGGGGGGTGTTTTATTGTTACTTTAGAGTAATGGTAGTGATAATCGCTTTATGGTCGCTGTGGTAGACCGTCATTGGTTCTGCGACCATTTTCGCTACATTCTTATGCAACCGGGAAACACACGCGGGGTAAGGAATGTGCTCCCATTGCCGCAGGCGTGGTTATAAACCATTTTGCGGATTGCACTCAAGGTAAATATAACTGGTAGCGAAGCTTCCATAGAAGCCCATACGTTCAGAAAATGGCGGCTCTTAAGCTGCTCATGGGGCTTAGCGCCATCTGTGTGAGGAGGGAACACTTCCGGCGGAACAAAAAATAAACAGGATGTGACGCAAGATCCGGTCAGAAAGTGACGTCATTTTGGTGGCATTAGCGGGAAAATTTGACTTCAAAACACCCTTAGCAGGACTCTGATAGCTGAGGGCTCATTTCATTGCCATCTGACGCAAGTTGGCGACCCCTTGGCGTGTGTGCTTCAAGTCAACGCCAGCTTATACTCGTGACTAGAGAAACGCACTTTAGCATACTGTCGTATGATTCGCCTCGGTGTTTATAAAAGCATCTTGCATCTTCTCTGAACCTTTATTCTGTATTCATGCCTTCCACTGCTGTATAAAAGCAATCAGGTGTTTATTTTGATTGCAGCGGGTGGCAAACGTACACCCCCCCCCCCCCCCCCCCGACCGGAATTTTTTTTCTGCCTTGGGATACAGAGCCCAAAATGACACTTGACCACTCTCCCCGGCCCCCCTTTTATATAAAAAAGGTGCCCACTCCTTACCCCGATACCAATTTCTACCAACGCCACTGCTAAGTTTAATTGCGTCGCACATACGCAGGTAGGCGTGCGTGCCTTAAGTACAGATCAAGGTTATATAATGCTTGCTCAGTTTGTGTACTTCTGTTCTAAGAGAAGAAATAACGCGAAGTCATGCTATATAATCAAGACATTTGAATTTTATTCCAGGATGAACATAAAACAAATTTACCACACTGCACGAAATGAGCACGTATACAGTAAGTACAAAATGTTCGTGGGCACTACATGCATTATGATTTTCCTTACGCGCCGAAAAATTGACTTTACCCGTAACACATAGCATTATGAGCAATGAAAGCGTCAACAGCAGAACTACTTCGAAACAAGAGAAAAGAACTAGGCACTGCATCTTGACGTAGAAAACCGGGCCGCAGGAATGCCGATTCACGAAAGTGCAGCGAGCACACTGCAGCTGTCCCGGCGTCTTATCAAGTAGACAAGGGTTTCTACAGAAGTTCACTCAGCATTCACGCCTGCAATTTCCTGGTTGCATTATTAGGCAAGTGTCGCAACAGATAAGTAAAAAGAGGAAAAATGGATCAATGCAAACGAAAGCTACGGCAGTATGTAAAAGCACATAGCCGGAAAGATCTGGCAGCAGCGCAGCACAGAGCAGCACAACACAGTACTGCGATGGAAATAATGTTTGCGCATACAAGTGCGGGAAGCAACGAGCACTACAAGCGTTGTAATGCAATAGAGAAGACACTGAGATAGACAATTAAAGCGACTCGTTTAAATTCGAGTGGTACTACGTCGAGAAGTCCTAGAGTAATTGACACAACTTGCTCTGAGCCAGCCTGAGGTGAAATCAAGAGATAACTGTGACATAACAAAGCTTTAGACCCATTTTTTTCGAAGCACCACCACGTCCCCTTACACAACCCCCGTACACATATTAACAGTACAATAGTTTCGCGTTACCTGTGGAAATGAGAGGAAAATGGTGCAGTAAAACGCCAGGTGTGCGGGAGTTGCTGTTGCAACTTGTACAGCACATCGTTTCTGTAGGTACCGACGAAAGCGCTCCGCTCCAACCGTTGGCAGCATCGTCCCGTAGTTCACCGTGCCTGACGGGCATTGTACTAAACGTGTTCACCGACGATGCAACGCACCTCGCAGGTCCACGCACGGCAAAAATTAAGTTCACACCAAATTAACAAGGAAAAACGAATGCAAATGTGCACCACCAAAACACGCGAGGGGCGTTTCCTAGCAGACGAACTTTAGGAGCGCCTTTCCGATCACTACAAGGACTGCATCACAAAGCAATGACATGTGCCATTCTTCAGAGGGCGCTACAAAAAAGGTTTTTGAGAATGAACGGCATTTTTATAAATTATTTATACACTGTGCCTAAATAAATGTGATTCAGAAATAAATATAGCTCGTAAAATACAATTGTTGTTTTATTGTTGAACAAAACTTGGTTTTTTGTTACTAGTGTTTGTTCCCTCCTCACCTAGTCGCGCTTCAATCGCCACTCCCATAAGCCCCCATGCTGATGTCGCTGGCAATAGGTTCTGAACCGCTTTTTTCCCCAGCCTTCGCTACCATTTATATTTACCTTGTTGCACTTCACACGAGAGTTACGAATGAGATCGAATGGTCCTTTCTAAAGCAGCTGCAACCTAACCTTTACCGGGAACGCGTGCGAGGGTGTTTCCATTGTTCACAGGACCTCATCATCAATATTATGCGGTTTGATGTTTATTGAAACGAATTTTAAACCATCGTCGTCGGTTGACTGAGGGGTGCATATTTATGTTTAATTACTTGGTACGCCCATGTACCCCTCTCCAAATCCGAACTGCTTCGACCGTGTCGGAATGGCACAATTGCATTGGCGTCGGCTACATATCGCGAGGGACCCAGGTTCGAATCCGAACACGAGAACCGTTTTTTTTTTCTTCAATTCACCAGCTATCATCACCGCTGCCAGTGAAAGTTGGCTTTTCTGCAGTGCGTTTTGGGTTTACACCATGACATTTTCCCACCAACGAGAAGTATACAGCTTCGTTGTAAAAAGACCGAAGGTTCGTCGAGGAAGGACCAGACTTGCCGTGGGAGCTTGTTGGAGGTAAGCCTTTCGCATGGATTAGATTTATTTTCGATTATGGATGCCCTGTAGCTAGTATTGCCTGCTCTGGCTATTATTTATGTAGCAGTTACGGTAACTTCGCGTTTCGTGCAGTGCTCTTTCTCCCCCTTTCCCTTTTTTTTCAGGCACATGCGTGAAAGCTTGTTCGGCAGCGTGCGACGTATCGTTGTCTGCGGATCGTCCTGGTTCCCACGTGTCAAGTGTTGCGCCCACGTACACCAGACATAATCGAATTAGCAGTTATCAAGCCGCTGGCGGTTTGTGCATACTCAAGGTCTAGTCATACAAAGGGCCGGATTCTGTAAACTGGCGGCCGTCTTTGGGAATGACGGGGTTTTGGCGTTAGAAATGCGTGTTTTCCTTGGTTCGGCAGTCCTGTTATCATATACAGACGAAAAAAAATAGCGCCGCTCCTGACGAGAAGCAAAACGACAGCTCGAAGCGACGCGACACTGGGAGGGAAAAAAAAGAAAATAGAAACAGAGAGCCATTTTGACAAGAAGGAAACGACAACAAGGAACGCGACGGTGTGCCCTTCGAGTCACTGTTATTTGCCTTTGTAAATATACCTACAAAATTTCGTCTTTTATGGCGGAGCTTCTAGGTGCTTTTATCTACTTTGCGTGCAAACTGAAGCTACTCAATTTTCGTCGGTAGACGGAAATATCGCAATCCTAAACGCCATCGGCATGCTTTCTGCTAGCGCGCGAGAATTGAAAAGCAGGCGCTGGCTGTTTAACGAAGAGCCATTATAGCTGTGCTTGAACCATGATCATCTTGTCCAAACATACTTTAGTGACAATGTATAATTGATCATTTCCTGAAGCAAACGCCCCATGCAAAGACAGAAAGCGCCGAACTGTTACATGGTCCACCCCCCCCCCCCCCCCTCCAACTTTGATCTCAGCATATGAATGACAATTATTCACATGTTTAGTAACAGCGTAGTGCGGACAGGATGCAGAAAAAAACATTTTTTTGTGTGTTTCAAGTGCGCTCAATGAATGGGCACCCGAGTTGCTTCGTCCAGCCCTGTTACAGACTTGAGTGTGGAAGTTCCCAGTGACTATGAATAAAACCCTGTAAGTACGCGTCATTTACAAGCTATTTCCTTTTTTTCTTTCATTTCGTTTTATAAATTATCAATGTCATTTTTCTTTCATTTTTTCCGTCTGAAAGTTCCCCCTCAGGCTATGCTCCTGGTCGAATAATATATGCATTAAAGAAGGGAATATAGCAGTTTGTAAACCCTGTTATTATGACATGGCTTGACATTTCATGCTTACAAACTGGTTCGATTTTCCACTTGCTATGGGAATCACATTGATTTGCAATGCGCTATGCATAGAAGGAGAAGCTGAAATTTTAAGGATGTGCAATGCCGTCAGGATTTCCATTAGGGCATGAACCTTCCATTTGCTGGGAAAAATAAAAAGAATATTGCCGCTTTTAAGGAAGTGCAAAAGTACAGTTTTAGCTGAGCGGGTTTACGGCCAGCGGAGCGCAGACGCCAGTGTGCCTGCGCCGAACGTTGAAGTCGCCAGCGGTTTCCCGGAGCGGATTTCACGCGCGCTCGACTGCCCACCCAACCTGCCTGTGCGATATAAACGCTTCGTTTTGTTTCTAAGCTAGGGGTTATTTTTATCCTTTTTGACTGAAATAAGGGAATGTACCGGTCGGATAGGGAAAATAATTTGTCTCTGTAGAGCACCCAGTTATCACTGATGTTACGACTGTAGAAAGAGGGCAGGAATGTGTCAGTGTAGAAGGTCTCGATTTTGGCGTTAATTTTGCTATAGTCACCTTTACTGTAACCGTGATTTTTTTTTTCGTTTTAGTGCCACTGAACGCAAGCCGAGTGTTAAGGGTTACTTGATGAAGGTTATGATCGCAAAATCTATCTATGTGTATTACGGTACCAACTGTTTCAGAGGCGGTCGTCAGAATGAGGTCGGGGATGTTAGAACCGCGAGCGGATTGGTTCACCATTTGAGATATAATGGCTAAGGCTAGGTTTATAAACTCAATAGACGTCTTCTTCAAGCTCCTAAATTTACTATATTTCAGAAGCCGGTCAAACAAACGCAAAAAAAGCTTTAATTGAAGGTCACCGCCGGTATTGAATTGAAATTTAGCCTGCACTGCGTCCTTGGACGAATGACAGGCACATGTGGAACAGACAAAGCTTATGTTGGTGCGTAAACTTGCAACTGGTTGAATCAAAGTGTTGATCGTTACATGTATGCATGCGAGGTAGTGGTGGGGGTACAATCCTGGTGAAACAGTGCTCACGTGTGCTCACGAGACATCGGATTTTTTCTTTAGCATTGCGATCTCCCTATCAGTGCGCGCTATTGTCGGCACGTTTAACACATTCGCCATGTGCCTCCGAGAATATTATAATTAAGAGCCTCTACCACCTCCCTCACTCTCTGGTCCCGAGAGCATGACAGCACAGTTGCATTGCATGCTACAGCCGTGCATCCACACCTAGCACAGTGGGCAGCTAGATGGACTGGCGATTGCAGTCGTTTGCAAGCGTTGTTGCGCTCGAAGTCTCTCATTCAAACACCGGTCAATCTGGCCGATGTAAGATGCGCCACAGGAGAATGGAATTTAATAAACAACGCCAACTGCGCATTCGGCGAATTCGCTGACATGTTTTACGCCGCAAGACCATAGGACGTTTTGCGTGGTTTCCTTCAGCGAATTTACTTTTTTGAACATCGCCTTTAGTTTCGAAGGCGCAGAACATACCGCATAAATATTGTGCCTGCCTGCCACTTTTTCAGTATGTAAGAAACTCTGTGCGCGTACGAGAGCACTTCGAGGGCTTTTTTATCCAGTTTCGCTTTTTACTTTGGTCATGAATTTTTCTGGGGCATTTTTCGTGAAGTTTGAGCTTTCAAGCTGACCGCCTTAAGTCCAGCGGATACACGAAGCAGGTGGTGGTTTCCGCGGCTAAAAGTGCCTCAGAATACATCATGACAAACCGAAAGGAAATGCGAAACTACACAAAAAAATCCCTCGTACCGCTCCCGTACGTGCACAGAGTTTCGCACAAACTGAAAAATTTGGCAGGCAGGCACAATATTTACGTGGCATGTTCTGTGCCTTCGAAACTAAAGGCGATGTGCGTATGATTTGTCTGTCGCACTGTTCCTGTCATTCGTCCAAGGATGCAGCGCACGCTAAATTTCAATTACAGGCCATACCAACTACCCCTACACAAGCCTTTGTTGGCTTCAACGCTGCTGTCATGCATTTCAATCGCAGTTTTTTTTTATTCTGAATGTTATTTTCCAGTGTAGATAGTAAAGCTAACATGCCGCAGTCCGTGGGGATTTTCATTAAATTTAGCTGAACGGGAAGTGGCAAACATCCACGTGGCACATCCCTCACACCTAACAGTCAGGACGAATCAGTTTTTGAAACCTCTCCCAGCCCCCCTACCCCCCAGAAACGCCATCGTTAAGCAGCGTCGCTCGAGAAAGGGTCCGGCTCTTATCACTTTCAACCTGGGCCGGAATCATTTATCATTCCACTCCGGCGCAGGCCCATCCTTCTTCTCAACGCCTACTACGGCAGAAGCTTTAAGTGCCCCATTCTGCGAAAAAGTGCCATTGTCGTTGTTCGGTACAGAAAAGGGCCGCCGCTGTAAAGATTAAATAAATAAAAAACACTTATCTTCCCATGGGATTTCAACCCGGGCCTCCAGCGCCGCAGAAAAGCGCGTTACCAACCACGCTATCTCCGCAGTTTGCCAGCGGTGGAACAAAACTTGTTAATCCTTTCTCCATGGCACATACCCGCTTGGGGTACTGGCCAGGAATCGAGAGCTTTGAGGGGCTTATGTGCCCACTTCACAAAATTTACAAAATTTACAAAAAAAATTGGCTGACGACTACGATACTCCCTAATGGGAAATCTGAGCGCATCTGTTTAGCTGGTTCGACTTTCCAAAATATGTTTGAGGCAAATAATTTCGGACAGACGTATATGTATGGTTACAGACCACTTTTATTCTGCACATATTAGAGAGTTTTAGTTTAGCGGAAAGCACCACTTTAGCGCGCCCATAGCGTTAGCGGGCACGCTAACCGTAGCATAACGAGGCGCTATCCGTTCGCGATTGCGGCCCGCAAAACGTTAACGCTACAGCTAAAACGCTATACTAAAACTCCCTATTACTCCTTCGCGGTGCGACTGCCACGCTAATGCGGACATCGCGGGAGGCAGCGAGTGGGTGTGGTCCACAGCCGCGCCGCAGACACCTCCTGGGATGCAGCGCTTTGTTTTCACATTGATATCAGTGGACGTACTACGCATTAGTGATCGCGTCATCGGCGAACACACAACGGCACGCGCTACAGCTTTCCTCTCTCCGGTGTTCTCTTCTTTCGACACACGGCGGCTCGCGGCGAACACACAACGGCACGCGCTACAGCTTTCCTATCTGCAGTGTCTTCTTATGTCGACACACGGTAGCTCGCGATGCCGCTTGCCTCGCTTCGGTGTCATCTTCGTTCTCTCCACACGCGGCGGCTTGTGCCACCGGTTTTTCTTCGGTGTCCTCTTCATTCTCTCGGTGACACAGACGCCAACGCCAACGCCTACGCTGCCAAACCCCGGAAGCGGACGCATAAGACCTGCGCTCTAAAATGTGAATTGAACGGCAAAAGTTGTAACATAGTGTGTGCCGCGTGACACCTGAACGTGATGGCACGTGAATAGAACAGGTGCACACCAGCCCCACAGAACCATGATTCCCGGAAAGCTGTGGCGGGCACCAAGCAGCTTGCTGACGTAAGCAGTGAATACAAAAATGCGATAATGGTAACGCTAATAATGAACAGTACTTCCCCGATATATTGGTTCGGAACGTGTCGAGGCAGGCACTCCGCATTTAGCGCGTGTACGATAACCAGAAGCTGAAGCAAGAGCAGCTGCGGGCGATCTGACATCGCCTTCACTTTTTAAACAGCGGAGCTGTTTAAGCTTGCAATGAGTTCCATCCGTGCCTGGCGTCGCTCAAAACTCGGTGCAGCAAAGTGGAGAGGGGGAAAGTGCTAGGCCAAGAAGTGTGAGGGAAAATTGCGAGGAGGCAAGGAGCAGAGGACTGCGCGCCTCAAGAAAAAAACCGCTTCCCCCGGTCGGAATGAAACCTGGGTCCCTGGCTTCATGAAACCGGCGTCTATCCGATTTCGCTATCATCGCTTTCTTGGCGCTCAGCACTTTCTTTGGGTTTGTAGAGTGGGCGTTGGCTTTGGACTTTGGCTGAGTTGAAGTGAATGGGCAGACCTAAGAAATGCCAAGTTAAAGCTACTGTAGACCACTAGCTCCGCTGTTTCCTCAGTCTTCGCATCTCGATCGCGAAGGTGGCCGAATTTTTATCATAATCGGGTTTCAATGGCAAATGTAATATCGCAGGCCAAAAAACGTTTCCCATAAAATATTGCATGATTGATTGATTGATTGATTGTAGGGTTTAACGCGCCGACGCAACGCAGGCGATGAGGCGCGCCGTAATGGAGGGTTCCGGATTAATTTTGACCACCTGGGGACCTTTAAAGTGCACCGAAATCTCGAACACACTGGCGTTTTTCTTTTCGCCTCCATCAGAAAAGCTGCCGCTGCGGCCGGGGATAGAACCCGCGACCTGGTGCTCAGCAGCACAATGCCTTAGCTACTGAGCCACAGCGGTGGGTATTACATGATTAGAAAATGACTACAGCAGCCTCAAAATACGCGGTGTAGAAATAATAAGAGCTGTGCGCAATGTTCACAGACGCACGCGCACGCTGTTTTCATCGTTGATTGAAGTATTCAGCACGGCGGTCAGTACACCAAATCAAGGCAAATCGGCTTAGACGGGCGGGCTACGTCCACTAGCACGCGCTGAAAAAAATCAGGAAAGACATTAACATATATAATGTAGACGGCGCAGTGGAGGATCCAAATGGGATAGCAGAGGGGGACGCCCTAAGCGCCTACAAAACTAGCCCCATTGGACTGTAATTTTGGCAATGCTCTTGTAAAACGGCCTCCTAATCCCTCGCCCCTTCTTACAATGTTAATTTGCACCGCCTGGTCAATGATGTGCATTTAAGTTCAGTTCAATTCAATTCAATGATGTTTTATTATAAACACAAAAAACATTACACAATGATGCATACAGGAGGCGATCCCAAAGTCGGAGACTGCATTCAACTTTTATTTTTTCTGTATTTTTGTTAACCTTGGCGAAATTCGGGCTACGTTGATCGGAACTTTCTGCAAGCAGCCTCCACATTTACGGTGAACATTTTTTCTAAGTGAACAGGAACACATTCCTACACCCTTGTCCCTCTCCTCAACATTTAGAAAGGCGGGGCGGTATTCTACTTGTGACGTTAGGAGGAGCATGTGTGCGTGTTTTTTGTCTAACCAGCTATGTAACTGTAATGACATTCGATTTTGTTAACAATATCTCTGAAATAAATCTGAAGCTTGCATTTATGAAGCCGATAGGCTATAGATCACAGACTTGAACAGCTAATACACCTGCGCTGTCTGGGATCCGGCGCAGGTATCTCTCAGTGATAAGATAGAAAAAATACAGAACAGGGCGGCAAGATTCGTCCTGGGACGTAATCAATGGTGGGAAAGCTGTACCGCTATGAAACAAGAATTGAATTGGGAGCTGCTTTCATCACGTAGAAGAAAATTGCGATTAAAAGTTCTATATTTAATATTTAATATTAAAACTAGAATCAACAAGGATACGTATTTACAGACGCCATATTATTTCTTAAATCGAATTGATCCTTCCTTTAAATTCAGGGAATACCGTCCCAGGGCTGGAATTTTTGCAAATTCATTTTTGTCAAAACGATACATGAGTGGAATGGGCTCTCAAATGTACAAGTGTCTGGTGTGAATGAAAACTTGATTTTTTTCGAACATGTAACCCCCCCTTGTATAACGCCTTCGGGCGCTGCAGGTATACGTTGAATAAAGAATAAAGAATAGCTAACGTACCCGTTTCTTCGCCAAAGTGTGCCTTCAACAGTTCTCGCTTCGCCTTTATTTCCATTTGTGCAGCGAACAAATTGAAAACTTGTACCCTCTCTTGGTAAAGGAAAAATAAATGATTTGATTTTATTTCAAATTACATATTCATCGGTATGTTCTAGGTGGGGCTCCAATATACTTCAAGTAAAAATCTCACCGACTTTTCTGTATTGTGGCTGTTTTTAAAAATCCGACCATGTGAAATCAAACCCCTGCTCCCCCTCCACGCCAAATACCTATGCTTGGAAGCATTTGTTATAAAAGAATGAAAAACGAAGTAAATATGACGTGACGTTATGATAAGCGCAATGTACCAGATGACTTTCGCGTGTACTGACATCTTGCTGCGTTGCTTCGTGCCAATCGGAGCTTTACTTACTAAAGTGAGCTGTGCCTTGCAAACGGCTTAGTTTAAAGACAACACATGTGCAGAGATGTATACAAAAAAAGACGGCACTGACGCATTTCAAACAGTAGCTATAAGCCGCTCTTAGCATAGATTCACATGCGGCAGGATTTTTTTTTCAGCGTTTACTAATTGTGGGTAATCTAAACAGCAGCTTTATTACAGTAATTAGGGTATCATTTGCTTGAAAGTGAACCGGCATAATTATAATGGAATAGCATGATGCACAATAGCGTGCCTTTTATGCAACGAACATAGGACGCAAACTTATGCAAACCAAAAATGATGTAAACAAAAACCAGAGGTAAGGAGGTTAGGTAAATAAATAATCTGGCTTCATGTAAGTTTTCACAAATCCTTCAACACCTCTTCAAACCGTAAGGAGGGAAAGGTTCAGTTAAGCCTGAAGCTAGCGTTGGCTTTCAGTGCAGGGATTGCTCTCGCTTCCGCCTTTGTACATATGAAAAAAAGGCGTACAGATAACAACTGCGAAGTGATTTTATTAGGTGCTTTATTTTCCCCAGATCTTGTTCCCGCGGCTGTACCCATCACCGCGTTGTCACGACTAAGTTGTCACTTATCGTTTCCTATGGAGTGCACGGCCCTGCTGGGGCGGCACTGTTCCCGTCGTGAACGGTGGCGCGGTACGATGGAAATGGACCTGGGTCTTGATACCAGCGCATACTTAACACATGTCAACAGGCGTTCCTCCCGAGCCTTTCACACTAAAAAACGAGCCGAGATTGCTTGTCGAACGTCTTTCAAAATTCACTCTTTCCACAGACTATACGCGAGTGGAACCGACTACGAGCCAGCTTGGTACTACTGCCCTACTACTGCATCCTCTGTGCGCATGTTAAAGGAAATTTAAGCTTACGTTTTCTTGCTCATATACGTATGAGGAATGTATGAGCATGAGTCATAGACACCATGTCTTGTCGTTACGCTTTTCTTCTTGTTGCCGTCGGTCCTGACGCGCATAGTGCCGTTACGCTTTCATATAAGACTCGTGCAGTTTATCCGCGCATTGCGTGTGCTTGCTTGGTTGGTACTGTTGGCAGCACTCTCATGCATTATTTTTGTATTTTTCTATACTTTTTCACTCGTGTATTATCATATAATGCGCTTCCTGATGTGCCGTGCGCATGTCCGAGGTTTTCTGTTTTTTTGCTACAAACTTTTTCAGGGCCCAATGCACCCTGTGTTTTCCTGTTCCGCATTGTCTAAATTTCTTGTGTCTTCTGCCCATGGCTGCCCAAGGCCTTGTTCCAATGCTGGCAGAATTCCATTAATAAATAAATAAATAAATAAACACCCCATCATCGTCGCGCTGTGTTCGTCGGCCATTGTATTATCAACTGCGATTGTGTGAGAAAGGCCATATGAAAGGATCCAACGCTTGCATCAGATAGTTCGCGCATTGAATTCGAAGCACATAAAACGGGGCGCCAAAAGGTTTTCACGGCTCCTTTGCAAGCGCAGCGCAGCAGCGGGCCGCTTCGAGACAGCTGCCGTCCGTGCAGCAAAGCGCACTACGCTGAGGAAAAGATTAGGCGTGTGTGTCAAGTACTCTTCCCTGTGTCCGTGTGTAAACCGCGCTGTCTTCTCCTAATCATGTTAAACCAACACGCCCTGATAGCCACGTTAGTGCATTTCATTTAGAGCGAAAAGAATATTGTATACAAACGAACAAAGAACCGCACACTGTAGGCTAACCCCACGCCATACGCACTTGAAACTGTAGTTCTTGTCGTTTTAAGTGCGAATGCACTTTATAAGCGACCCCAAACCATCCACCGCCGGCGGCGGCGGCGGCGGCGTCGGCGTCCGCAGTGCTCCTCTATATTTAAAAAAGAAACAGCATCCGGCGCCAGGTTTCGATCCGAGGACTTTGCGGCCGCAGCGCGACGCTCTACCGACCAAGCCACGGAGGCGACGCTGATATCAGTGTTAGTGACGCGCCTTATATCTTTAACGCATTCAAACTACGTCGTCAGCGGCGTGCGTTGGCGACTCAGCGGCGTTATAGCGGCTTGATAACTGCGTGGTGTACACGTGATACTACAAACCCGATGGAAGAGATGGAAGAGAAGGCGGCGAGGCGGTGGGCTGCGGGGGCCGAGCGCAAGCGCCGCAAGCGGGCCGACAACCGTGCATTCGCACTTTCACATTCTCCCCCTCGGGGAAATGCGGGGGAATTTTTTCACTTTCACTTACCACTCCCCCGAAAAAAAAAAACTGACCCAGATCCTCCGGTTTAAAAATCAAGTTTATTTATCTGCTTTTTCCCCCGAATGCTGCCGTTAGAAGCAGGCGGTGAAACAAAACGGGTGAGGCCCAACTTCGTGCGCAAGCGCTAGCGCATGCGTTTCCTTCTTTCGCGTACATCGTGCAAGGATTCCATGAAGCCGGCGCTATTGCTAGCATCTACGTTTTCATATCGGCTCTGTAAAAACTGAAGGAGGCATGCAGTGGTAGCTTAGTTAACAGAAACAAGTCGTTCGAAATCTACGTGCTGGCTGCGGGGCAAGGCCGACCGCATATTTCGGAGTAATTTCAAAGAATTCAAGCCAATTTCCAGTAATTAATTTCATTCTCCAAATTTGCCACATAATAAACGTTTACTCTCCCTCCACGTAATTCCAAAAAGGACAATTAAATTGTGAGTAATATCGAGTAATGTCAAACAATTCCAAGTAATGTCAGGTAATTCCAAATAATTTCAACCAATTCAAATTATATCCCAATAAATTCCAAGTACTTACATGTTATTCCAAGTGAGTACAAGTAATTTGAAATTAATAAAACGAATTCTGCAGTATTTTTTCAAAGCCTCATCTAAAAAAATCAGAGGTTAATTCTGCCTGTAATTTGCTTTCCACGCTGCTTCCGGGCCTCTCAAGCACGAAAGCGATGGTTTTTAGAACCGCCGTGAATTGTCGGTTACGGAAAGCTAAAGCGCGGTCATTTCAGTAACTTCCATGCAAGCGGCGGCGGCGATAAGAAGCCTTTTTGCTAGCTTCGAAAAAGTGATAACGCCGCTCCTCCGGTCGCGGACACGAAACAAAACATAAACATACTTTCGCGGCAATAGCGACTACTGGCGCGTGAATTTTGATCGGCAGGCATAGAACAGTTCGTTCCTAAGAAGGCTTCGTTTAGAATTGGATATAAGGTTTGTGGGAGACGTGTTCGATGACAAAGTCTCGTCCCGTAATCAAAGAAAACTTATGACGCGAAAATTTAAAGTCATTAGGGTCTCGGTGTGTGATACATAGCACGGGATGGACGTCGCATTAAAATAAAACATTAATTTCCGTGTCTCAGTAGGACGCTAGGCGCATAATTCAATTTTGTAGTGCGCTTGCTTCAGACTTACGGTCAAGTATTTCTATGCTGGCGATGCGGTGAAAACAAAAGATCAAGGGTTAGTGTGTGGAGAGTAGAAGTTTTGTATTCCAAATATCCCCTAGATGAAATTACTACCTACAGCATAAACTGGCCCGAGAAAATCTGAAAGACCTAGAACATGGTAGAATCCCCTACCTTTCTACCACTAGTCCCCCTTCCCTCCCCCCCTACCCGAGCGATGGGATATCCTAATGTCCATCCCCGACCTGTCGACGCAGCAGGAGCTTGCGTTCAGGGGCCAGGAGTTATTGCACTCGTATGGGACTCGTGAATAGGGTTCCACCCCGTCTCACGCCTGCGGGCGTCACCTGAAATGGGCTCAGTAAAGGTTGTTTCTCCCTCTATATATATATTCATCAGTCCCAAAACCCGTCCTTAGTAGTCACCCTGCTCCTGCGAATACTGAATCAGTTTCATCTCACACGATAAATTCCGTCCGACGATATTGTGGTCGTACGCAATATTTCCCGACATACGGAATACAAAAAGTGACACACGAGATAAAAAAACGTTGTTAATGAACGTGACAGATCAGCCGAAAATAGGTTAATATTTATTTGCCCCCAAAGTTTTCAACTATAACTTCGCGCTGACAGCTTCCCTGCTACTTGGCCAGGGAATAACAAAAAGATAGAGAACAAAATCGTTTCCGTATTTAAAAACCAGCTGTGTTTCACAACGATGGACAGAAAATGTGTTTCACACTGTTTCACACTGTGGACAGAAAATGTTTTGGGCGCTCAAGCACGCAAGACAAGAAAAATACGGCACAGGAGGACTCCAAACTAAAATTTTGTTTCCCGTAAGCGTGGAATAAATGCGGCCTGAACAGCTAGCAAACCACCGCTGCTCGATGAAAACGACCAAGAAAGATATCCCGTCGCCCGGAACTAGCGTTCTAGATATGCGCTTGTCGCCGCAGCATCTGTGGCGGCCGCGTCATTCATGATCTGGGGCCGCAGACAGCATGATGAACGCAAGGCAACAGACACAAAAAGCGACAACATATAACTATCTCTTAGCTGCCTTATCCCCGGTTAGACATCCGCCCGTGGTCCCTAATGCTATCCCTGGCAAGCCGCGGCCAACTTTATATTATAGCGAAGCTGTATACCTCTACCAACCACGGTTCTTTCGTGTGCCCAGCAAAATACTCCGGCGCATGCGTCGTATGGCGCGTGCCATCGGAAAATGATTATCGCGGTGTCTCTCCTTCTGGACGCCCGAGCCAGCGGGTTCGTCTTGCGCGTGCGCCGTTATGCTGGGAGCCGTAAAACTTCAACGAAAATAAGAGCACGCGGGCGCGCTTAAGAAATGAAATACAAAGAAATGTAGCGCGCCCATTGATTGCGACGCGTTCTTAGCAAAAACATGGACAAAGGGAGCGCGCTAACGCTTTCGCGTTCCACTCTTAAAGGCGAAGCTTAAACAATAAAAACATAAATAAACGAACAAAAGTAAATTAATAAGTAATAAAGAATAAAATGAAAAGTAAAACAAATGAAAATTAAGTTATTCAAAAAATAAATAAATGAAAGTATATCACAATAAATGAAAATACAAGCATAAAAAAAAGAAAATAAATAAAAGTAAAACAAATTAATATCAATACATAAATAAATAATATGAACATAAATGAAAATCAGAAAAAAAGACAAGTAAAAGATGAAGGTAAATAAATAAAGCATAGTATAAAATAAATGAAAATAAAACCAAATTGGAAATGAGTATAAATAAACAAATAAATACTATTTATATGAATGAAAGAAAATTGGGAAGGCTACGCATTGCGCGCAAAGCTTCGCTGGTCATCCACCTTCCCAGAGTGGAATGGCTCATGAATTTTTTATCTTCATCGCCGCTGCTCTTTGGGTGCTCCACGGCACAGCAGGTAGCCCGTGGGGATTCTCATTATTCCTTAAAATAAACAAACAGGCAGTAACAAGAAAAGGTACGAGCACAAGATTCCCAGATACTGCTGTGCACTCACAGCACTTTATGATAAACAAGCCGTAGTTCCCGGCCATGCCCGGGTGTGTCAGTACATATAACAATGGGTATAACACATACTGAGTACACCGGTAAGGTCGTTATTTTTCCTCAAATCTAGATTCGCCTCAGTAGGTATAGTTTAGAACAAAGTCTGAAATTACCTCGAAGACATTACCTCGAAGACATGAAATTACCTCGAAGAATTTCCGAAAGAATCGTTTTAGTGTTTGAGTGAAACTAGATACCAGTACTCCTCTCCAGCACAAATATTTCAATCGTGTACGGCGTCCATAGACGAAAGCACACAGAATACGCTTTTCGGCAAAGCCAACTTCCCCACGAATACTCTGTATACCTCTCAGTCTAACCGGCGATTTTTAAGGGCGAAAGCCTGAAGTGCCCCATTGCGCGAACAACCGGCGTTGTTGTTGGTGAAGTTGTTGTTATCATCCTGCACTGAAAACGGCCGCCGCTGAAAAGAGTAAACAAAAAACACATTTCAGAGCGATCGGGAATCAAACTTGGGTCTCCGAAGTACGAGCCGAGTGCGTTACCACCGCGCTACAACAACTTCTTTTCTTCTTTTCTCTTTATTGCCTGTCTTCGGTATACACAATACGAACACCAATAAAAAAAAAGGATTACAAAGCGCGAAAAGACGCCAGCACGTCACTTGCTATTGTGCGATTGTTAAAAAGGCCGATGCCATGCCACACTTTCCAACACATTTAACCAGTGAGGTGGAGAAAGTTGGGCTTTATACACTTCTAAGATCTCCCGTACACTCTGGTAAAACAACTCTCTGCTCAGCCTCACATCAACATCATTATTCGAGATTTCCACATGCTATACAGGTCCAGGAACATCAAAAGATCATACGGGACGCCGCCGTAGTTTTCAACGGCCAAGGACCTGATTCCATGGCTATCCGACGGGAGGCCCTTTTTTAGTGTTCTCTGCAAAACGTCCCACAGGAACACCCCGTCCCAACAGTCTATGAACGAGTGCTCTACTGTTTCTGGCTTTTTAAAAACCAAGCAGTCAGCTGGGCCTCATGTAAAAAATAAACCTTTTTGAATCATCCAAGTTTTGACAGGGGATACTCCCGCGTGTAATTTTAAAAAAAAGACTTTACATAAGGCGGGACAGTCATTTTTTTTACGCACTGACATACATCTTCTCCTGGCCCTGCACTGTATAGGGATCTGTACAAAGGAGTCGGCAAAGGCGTGTCAAGAAAGTCTCTATACAGCTTTTTTTCTGTGCACGGTAGCCAGATATTCGAAACAACACCGTGAGAATAAAACTCTTGCCGCAAGTACCCCCTCACGTAGATAACCATGAATGCCACTGTCATGGACCCAGGAAGTGGCAACAAATTCGGGCAAAACTCTACCTAGGCACACTTGACACACGGTGCGCAATATAGGGTTTGGCACATCACGTAGAAAAAGAAAGCGGTTCACAACCTGACGTAGAAAAAGGTTCGCAAGAGAAAGGCCACCACAGCGCACTCGTCTAAACAGGTTGGTTCGACTTATGCGCTCCCAAGTGGAACACCAAATAAAAACAGCAAACACCCTGTGCAATCTTTGCAAATTGGCACGCGAGCAATGGAGAACCTGCATCACGTACCAAAGTTTTGACACGAAGAATAGATAACACAATCGCTCGCGTGAACACGGACAACAGCTTACCTCCCCCCTTATACACTTTATCACGGATTTCGATGGCTTGCTTTCACCAGAACGGGTCACTAGAGAGTTTTAGCTACCCGTTTTCGACGGCCCGCTCCGGTATCGGCGGCACGCTCAGCGCAACCGGAGCCAATGCCGTTCGCGGCCGAGCGCGCCACGCATGCGCAATTGCGCTCGCGCTCGCTATCGGTGCGGAGCGGACCGTGAAAGACGGTCAGCTAAAACTCTCTACTGTCACGATAGTTTTCGAGGGGGATGTTTAAGTACTTCACTGGTGTGTCTACCCAGCTGATACCTGAGAATGTACGCGGCTTCCACAACCAGCTGCCATGTCAGAAACCAATACACTTATCCCAATTGACAGAACTACCAGTGTAGAGGCAGAACCTTTTAGGAACACTTATACTTTCGTGGATGCTACCCGTGTCTTGGAAAAACAAAGCAATGTCGTCTGCATAAGCGAGCGCATGAACTACGCAGGACTGTAATGAAAACCCGCTGATTTTCCTATTTTGAAGGGTGTTTGCACAAAACGTTTCAATAAACATACAGAACAGCAGCGAGGACAGCGGGCACCCCTGGCGTACAGAACGGCTGACATGAGCTGAAGCGCCTAGCGACTTGTTGACCACCGAGCTTGTACTACAGTCGCTGTACGCCATGCGTACACCATCCGTAATCATTTTTCCTACGTTGTGTGCTCAAGAATCGTCAATAGCAGTTCGGGGAGGACCTTGTCGAACGGTTTTTCTAAGTCTATTTGCCATTGCTACTTCTTGCTCAAGGCTGTCAGAGCATTCCAGGATGCTGCGGGCTACGTGGGTATTGGTCGTAATAGAACGACCCTTAATGCCACATGTTTGGTGTGGTCCGACTATTTCTTTCGCTACTAATTGCAGCCGAGCAGCTAAGACCTTCATTAATATCTTATAGTCGACATTTGAGAGACTGATTGGACAGTATGCTGATACATTCCGAAGTTTAATGGCATCTTCAGTCTTTGGAATGAGAACTGTGCGAGATAGAGTGAAAGATGGTGGCAGTCTGTTGCTTTCGTACGCTTCGTCGTAAACTTCACATATAACACTGCGCTAAGCGTGTCTTTAAAGGCATTGTAAAAACACGCGCCTAGGCCATCTGGGCCTGGCGTTTTACCGGGGGTTAAATCATCAATGGCAATCAAAATTTCATTAACGGTGATTGGCATCTCAAGGATACCCTTCATGTCGTCTCCTATTGTAGGCATTAAGTTAAAGAATTCGTGTCAGAAATTATCGGCGTAGAACTTGATAACAGAGAAAAGGGCTTCATAAAAATCCTTAAAAGCACCCTCTATCTGCGCGTGGTCACTGGTTAGCACTCCACGATTTTCAATTTCGGCTATCCTATTTCTACAAGCGTAGCGCTTTTCTGATGCAAGCGCGCTCTTGGTGGGCGCTTCATCTAACAGCAAACTTTCCGCCCTTGCTCTCACCAGGGCACCATGGTATTTATTCCAGTCTATAACTTCAAGCTCCGGCCTAACCCTTTTAATCTCTTTCTTATTCGACCCTGGCGACTGGCATTCTTCATTAGTAAGCGACGCGAGGTTTTTACGTAGAAGTTGTTCGCTTTGTCTCTCACGATACATCCGTGCACTTGATTTTTCTACCGCACTCAACTTTACTTCTTGTTTAAAAATTTCCCACCTAGAGGACCAGCTAGTTTTCCTATCTGGTAAACGCTGTATTTTTTTCATTTATTTCAGTTGTAAATTTTCCTCCTGGAATAATTTACTATTCATTTTCCAAAGACTTCAATTAAACGTGTTTGCTCTTGGCTTGCGCCCACCATGGGTAAAAGAAACCAGGCAGTGGTCGCTAAACGACAAGGGTGTCATGCAATAATCACCGCACTCAGGCAAGAGTTCGAGCGAAACATAAATCCGATCCAAGCGGGCGTGGCTTATGCCCTGAAAATGGGTGAATTGCACTTGTCGTGCGCCAAGCAGCGCATCCCCGACATCTTCTAAACAATAGTCTGACGCTGCCTCAAGCAACGCCAAGATCAAGTCACGGAATGCGTATCACTGGACTTGTCGTGCGCAGAGCATACACAGATAAAGTCTCCAAAGAAAAACAACTATACGTTCAGTGTCCATTAGTGCACTGATATTCTCAAAAATACTCTCCTTTCGTTCGCTCGTGTCGGCGCATACACAACTACAACACGCCAATCACGCGACAAAAATTTAAAATCGCTTACTATGAACCGCCCTGCAAGACAAGCCGCGACCGATTCAATTGCAACGCCCAAACTCTGTTTAATTAACAGCCTACTCCCCCCCCCCCCCCGTCCCCCCGGAAAGAGCTTGAAACACCGGGACTCTTCGATTTACCGTCTCGGACTCACCGAGAATAGTCTGCAGGTAGTCCGAAGATTCTCCATGAGATAGGAATACACATGAAAAACGAATGCCGGATTGCTTCTGGGGGAGTCCGCGGTGAGTCCGAGACGATAAAACGAAGAGCCCCACTGTAAATAGTCACGTGGAGTCAGGACGCTCGACTTCCGGTCTGTGAATCCTGCCAACGCCGCCTGGGCGTTGATCCTGCTTATCTTAGGCACTATGGATCCGAACCTTAAAGAACGGTAGCCCTTGCTCTGCCGGCCTCAACGAGTGGTTACAGTTTTCTGTAGCCCTCGGGTTGCCAAGTTTTTCAACTTTTCGTCTGCCCGCATACCCCACCCTTGGTCGCGCCCTACTCTTAGCCGATTTTTGGCCGGATGGTGCGGACGCTACGATTTTGATATTTGAGCTTTTTCTCCTTCCTAACTTACTGTCAGGGGCGGCGGAAGGGTCTTGGAACCTTTTTCAACTATTTATTGATTGCCTTTTTTTCCCCCGACTTTTGCTCCGCCGGCTTTGACGGCTAGGCTTACGACGAGGACGGTTTGTTTACGTTGCAAATGTGCGTATAACTTTGCGAGAAATGCGCTTACCGAATTGATTTATGTGTCCAAACTATCGGAGCAACCTCGCGATCAAGCGATTATAACCTTTAAGAGGCCATTATATTGCAGACGTCCTAAAAGATAGAAGTGCCTGCCACAAGCACGAAAAAAAATCTTGGCACCGTCGACTCCGAGAGTCAGCTGAGTGGCAACCAGACGATCTTTCGGCAGAGCCTGCCTCGTTTTCACATTACGCCAGTCGCTGGCTTTGCAACCAACGACGCAGCACGGGTAATTCATGTCTGTCCAGCGGACGCGGCAAGCGGCGGTAAGCAAGCGGCGGCAAGCGGCGTTCGGTAGGTAAGCCCGCACACGAATGAAGACCGGGGGGCCAATTCTCCAAAACGGCGGGCCGTCGCTTTGAAACGACGGGGTAGCGCCATTGAAATGCATGTGTTCTGGGGTCGGGGCCGCCGCTTTGAGGTGGGCAACATGAAGATGAGCTGCAAGAAAAGCACTGTGGCAAGGACGCGAAGCGACAAGTGAAATGACGGAGGGCAGTGGGTGTCGCTTCGCGTCCTTGCCGCAGTGCTTTTCTTGCAGCTCATCTTCATGTTGCCCACCTCAAAGCGGCGGCCCCGACCCCAGAACACATGCATTTCAATGGCGCTACCCCGTCGTTTCAAAGCGACGGCCCGCCGTTTTGGAGAATTGGCCCCCGGGAACGCACCATCGTGACGTCGCGTGCGGCGAGACGTCGTTAGAAAACGTACAGCGAATGGCTTTCAAATGACGCAGCCAGCGCGGACTGTGGAGTCAGCCTCATCGGCTGAGAAAGGCTATGTTTAAAAACTGCTTACAAATTATACATAGAACGTACGGGGCTCAAGCTTGGCTCAAATGCTCCCCATAATCCGTTCTACCAGCTGTATGCATTTGATTGCCACCTTTGAAACGTGTTTCTGGGTCACTTTAAGTGCACGCGGAATTTTTTTTTTGGTAAGGAGTGTCATTAAAGATGGACCTTTATTAAGATCCTGCGTCATGATAGGAATGTACTCGCAAAGTTTAAAAACTGTAGGTCGAGCACTTTTTGCTAGGCAATAATATCTCATCCTACCCGTGTTCACTTTCTTAGGAATGTAAACTCCAAGATCCCGCTCGCTCGTTTGCGGGTTTATTAGAACAAAATCCTCAAGTAGTTCTCTGTAATCCAAAGCATATCAACTGGGTAAACACATATTGAGTAATCCGTGAAAACATGTATTCTACCCCAAACCCCCATATTGATGGTTAGGTGAAAACACTGTAAAACAGCTTTAAGACATTCGTATAGGTTGCCGATATCAGCAAACAAGAGTTCGATATCTGAACGGGCCGGCGATAAAATTCGGTCAGTTGTCGGTACTTAATTCTTTCAATAGAAATCCTATTGCGCCGAAACTCACGCTGGCCGTTCACATGAGCAAGACGGGCTATTCCAGCTATCCTAGCCCCCAGGAAAAAAAATAATAAAAAGGGTAACGCCCCTCCCCTCCCTCCTCCTTTTTTTACCGTCGCATTTATTTTGTGCAGAGCTCAACAAACGCCGTCCGACGGTGCGAAAAGCAACTTCACTCCAGACTAAGAAGTCGCCTCGGCCCCTATCAAAAGTACCAGCAGTGCTGGCATGACGGTGTGCTTCTGCAGGGGAGGTGTACGTAAAGGAGCACACACGGAAAGGCGATCGGCGATAAAGCCCGATACTGGAAACGTGAATTCCTTTTCTTATAATTTTCATTTCCCGCATCACCGAATACGTCAGCGCGGGAAGTTTGAAATCTTGAAGGTTGAGACGCCACGTGGTGCCAGCCAGCTGAACTAGAAGCTTCCTGTCCCAGATTTCTGGATATGAGTGGCGAGATGGCCATATAAGGACATAGCAGAGGCGAGAAGCCAATGGGAGTGCGCCACGGGAGAGCCAAGAAGGTATAAAAGCGGGGCGCACAAAGAAGAGGGGGGAGGCAAGATAACAGGAGGCAGACAACGAGGAGGCGGCCGGAGCACGTGAGCTTCAACGAACGAGCCAGGGGGACGCGGCCAGGACATCGACCACGCCATCCGACCTGGGCGGGACCGGGCCGACTTCGCATCGGCACCGTCATCCTAGGTGCACCACGAACCTGTGTCTTCGTGGCCCCAGCGGCATCGGTCGGGCACCAGCGGCCAGCGTTCACGCTCCGTCGACGTTCGTCTCGACGGCCCCGAAAGGCTACGTTCGGGCCGTGCCTACCTGGAACCTCCAGCGGCAGCGGCTACCAGGGGGTAGCCACCGAGGAAGCACGCCGCCGAAAGGATGACCGCGCGCGTCGAACGCCGGCATCAAGGACCTCCAGCGAGAGCGGCTACCAGGGGGTAGCCACAGAAGAAAGAAGTGAGGACGCGCGGAGCCCACGCCGTCCAAGGAGTGACCGCGCGCATCGCACGCCGGCACCGACGAAGCGAAACGACGACGGCTACCACCGAGTCGCGGCCACGCAAGGGTGCGACACGTCAGCGCCGACGACCGGGGTAGGCCAGTCCATTATAGGGACATAGTTGTAGGTGTAGACAGATAACCTTGAAGGTGATAGAATGAGTGTATTTGAGATAATGGTGTAGGACTTTACTGTAGAATCTTTTGGTGTTTTGCTTTGAACTGTATTTGTGATATTTAGTTTGAGGTTTGATTGTTTATCGGGTGTGTAGTTTAAATATTGAGTGCTTTGCCTGAGGGTTTTTCTTTGTGTGTGCATTAAATTTATGTTGTTAAACACGTCAACGGTTTCCCCGTGTCCATTGCTCCAAGCTGGTTAAGACCACCCCACCATCCGTTCACGTGACAGATAGAACGTCTTATTTTAAGCAGAGTACAGCATTCGGAAACGTGATACACGGAACCATTACTCCTTTTTAAATTCCTCTCACTACTTCATAGTTATACCTCCACAGATCTCTATGCTTCATTATAGCTGCGTTTCACTTTCCCTTACCTTTGAGTTGCTCCTCGTGATTTCTTAAGTAGTTATCCCCTTCGTTTATCCACATTCTCAAATATTTACAATCCTTCACTCTGGGTAATTCGCCTTGTTGGATAGACACTGCGTCAGTGGTAGCGTGATTGAAAACCATTATTCCCGATTTTTCTGCGCTAAAATTTAACCCGGCTCCCTGTCCGCTAATATTTATGAGCCGTTGCATATCGGTCTGGTTATCATCTAAAATAACAATGTCGTCTGCGTATAACAGTCACGGAATACGATGTTGTACCACTTCCCCTTGAATCATATGCGTTAAGTTGAACCCTACCTCACTTTCTTCCAGTTCCTTTTCTAACCCTACCATGTAAAGCATAAACAGAATTGGGCTCGAAGGCCATCCCTGTTTCAGTCCCCGATGGGTGTTGACCTGCTGGGCGCATTTCTGTCCTTCCCATGTAAGGTACTCTCTACTAGATGCGAAGCATCTCATACTCGGGACTGTGTCCCTCCCTCCCTCGTTGTCGTTGTCCGCCGTCCGAGCTCTACTGCGCATGCGCGTCTCTTCAGCCCCGTCAGCGTTTGGGCTGACGTCAGCGCAGTCCACTATAAAAAGAAATAGTTAGGCGGCGCCCGGTTTCGATCCCACGACTCTCTGTCCGCAACGGGAGGTACGTGGCGCTCTTTCCACCGCGCTACCACAAACCGAGACGGGAGCATGTGGTACGAACGCGCCTTATGTCCTTCACTCATTTAGACTACGTCAAGAAGCTACTGATACAACGAAGGCACGCAAAGCTGAACGTCAACGGAAAAGACGAACTGAAAACTAATGGGAACTTCAGTTGACTCCATGGCTGCTTCGCATACTACTCAGGGTTCCCCTAAGGGAAGACGGTGTAATTTTTTTGTCTTTACACATTGCTATAGGGAACTGTATTAACGCGTCATCTAATTCCTGGGGCTTCAGCATTATCACAGCAGTTCTCTGTTTACGTTGTCATATGCCCTTTTAATGTCCAAGAACGTAATCCATGATGGTCTATTCTGCACTTTCGCAATTTCAGTGAATTGCGTTATCCCGATCAAATTATCATCCAATCGCCTGTCTTGTTTAAATCCATTCTGCAGTTCCCCAAGGATTTAATTTTCTTCCATCCATGCTTGAATTTCTGATTTCATCGCCTGCATTGCAAATCTGTACACCACTGACGTTACTTTGAGTGGTCTGCATGAACCAATACTGGCTTTGTTGCCTCTGACTTTATATATTAAATTCATCCTACTTTCGAGCCAGTTCTTCGGTATTTGTTTGGTTTGTATCACCTTATCTATTGTCCTCATAAACGATGCCTTACTTTTAGGTCCAAGCAGGTTTATCAGTTGCATTGGTATTCCGTCCGGGCCCACTGCTGTCTGGGGGAAACCTTTTGCTCTGCTTTTTGCCAATCAAGGTTGCTTAAACTCATTTCCCTTTCCGCAGTCTTCTGTGGCACTGATGTCATCGATGCAGGTTTCCCTACCACTATTGCCCTATACTTCTCACTAATCACCCGAAGAATGTGCGCTAACGCGTGCTCTCGTTCTAAATGTTTCCCATCCTTATTAATCCAGAATTTTTGACGGATATAGTTTTTTGAGCTTAGTAATTTTACATGGCTGCAAACCTTCTTGGATGCGCTTTAGTCCTTCGTTCGTGCTTATGCCATTCATTGCTCGCTTTTCTGCTTGATCTTTGCTTGCACCATTTTCTGCACTTCTAGTTTTTTTCCCCGGTAGACATCCTATTTTTCCCCGTACCCGGCTTATCGACTGGTTTTGCTGGCCTATCTTGCAGCACGTGGGAGTAGCTGTTGCCTTTCGTTGCTTCCACCCGGTGTGTCACCTCGGTGCATGCCTCCCCTTCGCTGCATAAGCCGAACTGTTCGTCATTTGTTGGCGGAATGACGCGCCTTTCTAGCTTCCTCTCAGCTGCTTCTAACTTTGCCTCAACGGCCTCCGTTCGTCGCGTTCGTCACTTAGCGCTTCCTCCAGTTCTGCAGTCCGCTTAGCTAACCCCGAGTTATCCGCTCCTGCGCGTTCTGGCCGGTACACCACTAAGCATGAACGGCATGCACCTGCCCCTTCGTCTGCCTCGCCGCCATCTCGCTGAAGATCCTCTGCGTCTACTTGCCGCGGACAGCTACCACACGGTACCAGCTTTCTAGGTGTCATGTCGTCTGAAAAACCCGACACAACGTGGAAGAACCGCGCAGGTAAATACTCAGCTTCGGCTGTCCTCCGCTGTCCTTCACTCTAGAGCCACGCTGTTGTCGAAGCACCAGAAAAGCACGCCAGCACAGGTTGACTCCGCACTGGCGCCACCTAACGGCAAGTCTTCGGCCAGCTCCTCCACTACCTAAAGATGACCGCCCTCACGAAGCAGCTGTAGCCCGGGCTGGCGTGCCCAGACTGACTGATGTGCTAGCTTGACTTAGCCGACGTTTTACTTATTATCCTTGCTTTATCTATCACTTTAATTTTCTGTTCAATCCTCCCATTCCCCCTCTACTGCCCCCTCTTTCGCGCTGTGCAGTATGCAGGTGATTTCCCTGCCTAGCTCAATGATACCCTCAGTGCACTTCTTTCCTTTTCTTTTCCCTCGAACTACACTTACTGCTTTACAAGTAAAAGACGCGCCGATTTCAACTTCCGACTATTAGGAGCATATATCCTTCGATAAACGTATCCAAACGCCAAATTTAAGGTTTAAGCTATCGGTCATTTCTCCCATCTGGTCATGGAGTTCGTGTTCCCCAGTAGCCAGAACATTGGGTATGAGAAAGACTGTCTGGTTAGGGACAGAACAGCTAAAACAATTCAAAAATAGGCCGGTTATTTACGTTAAACATTGGTACAAATATGGCTGCGCCGCTCACCCGGGAACAGCAAGAGTTGTTTAGTGAGAGTTCGTCCATGTTAATCAGTACATCAGAGGTGGAATACGGTCCGATAAACTGCGACCAAATTTCATTATAGCGCCGATGTTGCCGCAGTATCCAACCGTTTGCAA
Source organism: Haemaphysalis longicornis (assembly GCF_048455015.1). NCBI lineage: Eukaryota > Metazoa > Arthropoda > Arachnida > Ixodida > Ixodidae > Haemaphysalis > Haemaphysalis longicornis. The sequence continues at coordinate 3,481,799 of NW_027526331.1, read as the reverse complement.
GCCCTCTCTACGGCGTCATGTTGTGCAGACAGTGTGAAGCTATGATTGGCTCTTGAGGTCATTTCGCGGCTGGCGTAGGAAATCCCCGCAGAAACCGTAGCAGCATTTTAACACGAAAGTGTTTTATTCCGGGATCCACCACGGTCTGACTCCCGTCATATCCGCCACCTGAAATGACATCACGAGAAAAGTTCCATTGACGTGGCTGCGCCAGGATTCGAGCCGGGAACTTTGTCGCCGCAACAGGAGGTACCAGACGCTTTACCCACTGCGCCATGAGCTGAAGCACCGACGGCTGTATGAACGCCCTAAATATCCTTTCTATGACCTCCTCCATTTTGGTGGTGCCGTCTAAGAGAGAAGTGAAGTAGGCTGGTGCATCACGATGCTGATGAGCGCCGACAGTTGGCGCCAGCTGAGCTCGTCGCAACGCAACCGTCTGCCGTACACTCCACGGAGGACGAACGTGGTGGTCGCACATTTGCCAAAGCGACGCGCCAGCAGGTCGTCGCTCACCAAGCATATTCACAAGACATCCCTGCCAATCAGGCTCTTTCTAAAACTTGCTGAGCTCATTGGTTCATGCATATTGGAAAGAATAAAATGGGCGCTAAGCAGACGAAGATGAAGTAGACACACACACACACACACACACACACACACACACACACACACACACACACACACACACACACACACACACACACGCACGCACGCACGCACGCACACACACACACACACACACCACATACAAGCGCCAACACAGACACCAGTCATCTATTCCTCGATGTGACGCACGCACCTTGAATACAAGTTTAATCGGCTTAATCTCCCGTTATCTTCCACCGCTGTTCTTTCCCTGGGTGCTTCCGTCCTAGGAGTTTGCCACAGAGATGTTGGGATCTAAAAATGTAAGACGCAGCGCAAAAGACAGGACGTAGAGTATAAGACAAATACGTGGCGCTGTCTTATACTCTACGTCCCGTCCTTTGCGCAGTTTCTTACATTTTTAAACATGCACCGACCAGCCCACTTGCTCCCCGTTCAAAGATGTTGTGATCGCCTTTCACTCCTTCGTTGCGGCGACAGGCCGGATGCCCTGCTAGACAGCTATGTCTTCATTCCTGATTTTTTTTCCTGGCCATTCTCTTACATCCAAAGATTTTTTTTCTTCTCTCAATATTTTTCTCTTTACTCTTTTTTTTCTCTCTAAAACAAACTGGGTCACAGCCTAATCATTGCGGGTAGCTTCTTTGCCAATCGCCCGCGTAGGTATGCGTCAGGATTTGCGGGTCGAACCAACCAATACAGACAGCATTGGCGCCTCTATGTTATGTGGGTGTATACTTCGTCTTCGTCTGATTAGCGCCCCTTTTATTCTTTCCATGCTCTTTCACTGCAGCGGACCGTGAGTTCACCAAACGGTTCGCTGGTAACCGTTCATTTTCGTTTGCATGGTTTGCGAGCGCGTGTGGTTTCAATCGTGTTTACGCAGTTCTCCGGCGTGTGCAATCCAGTGTCTAATGTTGATGCGTCTGACGGTGTCATACCGACGAAATATAAATAGCCATGTGCAAGTTCATAGCGACGCAGAATACACATCCAACTGATCCTGTAAATGCACATTTCACTTTCGCGTTTTACCGATTCCTATGAAAGCGGGATAAACCACACTTTTTTACCTATTTGGCGATATTCTGCAACGAAGCGGCTATGCATAGTCGTGGGTCCACCCACGGTTCTAAATACCTACGTAACACATTTTTTAAGGCGCAAAGCACTTTGGCGGCCGCTACTGGGGCTTGGAGGTAGCGATTGCGACGGCGCTGGCGGCGTAACTGAGTTAACGAAGGCAGGAAGAAAATGGCGCAGGAAAATGTAGAGAAAGTGTGCGGGGGAGCGCAGTGTGCTGAGCCCGCCCGAGACGCTCGTTGGAGAGTCTGGCGAAATTGTTAGGGGGAGGGCGGCACGCGCTGCTATTGCACCATCTCTCTCACTGCCTCCCCTTACACTTCTGGCGCACACTATACTCGGTGACAACTTAATAACGGCACTGGAAGTTGCCGCTGTGCCTTATCACCGTAGCCGGATGTTTTTCCGTGCGGCGCAAGTAGGGCGTTACTGCGAATATTTTGAACATGGCGTGAGCCGTTCCCGTGATTTTTTGGACTTAATATGCTTACAAACGACTCCAGTGACGACAAACAAACTGCGTGAGACAAGGCAGACGATATCACGCATTCATAGCAAACCCCTTTCAAAACGCGCGCCCACTGACGTCACGGGTCCGGCGCTTTGGCGGAGTGATCCACTACATGAGGTGGTGCCGTTCTTGAGTTGTAACCGAGTATAGTATTGTGTGCGTGGCTAATCCCAACCACGCTACAGTTGCGCGGGAGGTTCAAACACGATTTGCAACGACATGCTCGCCGGCGGCCGCGGCGCGCTGCACGATAGCTACAGAGTAGCGCGGGCTGCTGTGCGTTCGCTGATCACGCGAGCACTTCCTGAGAAGCAGCAGATATGCGCCGTGACCGAGAAGACCGCAGTCTGCGCTGCGCAGAAATTTCGCATTAGGGAGTATATAATTGTCAGTACATTTTTTTTTGCAAAACCTCTTCGCGACCCCTTTAAGGATAGGTGGTTGTGGAAGAGATCTTGAGTTCGTGAAGTGTGGAGGTTGACGAATGGGTGATGTAAGTTAAGAGAGGGAATTTCAGGTCTCAGAACACGTAACTAGGGTATGGTGACGTAGGAATAGGTTGTTGTGGTGCACGTGCGCTGCCTGCAAATGGTGCCGTGTTCGCGAAAAGACGGTGGTGTTAGAGGGATAATTCTTCAGAGTGCTCTCGGTGTTGGCGCAAATCATGGTGGATAGATTGAAACCTACGAGGGGACTGGGGAGTACGCAAGGCAACTTGGCTCACACACAGAAGTAAATACTTTGTGTTTATTTGCCCACCTAAAAAACAACCGAAGACGAGACAGACAGTAATAATGATCTAGTCCTACTTAAAAAGAACGCAGTAGTTTTAGACTAACGTAACATTAAATTAAAGTCTCTACAAACTCTTTACAAGTGCTTTTAGAAAAACGTACACGTAACAAAGTTTCCGATTATTACTTCGTCTGCAAATATAAATGTCACAAACCATTTCTCCGCTTCATCACCGAAAACTGCCAGGCCTGGAAGCCGAAATGACCTCCACGTTTTACGCTTGCGTCTATCTATATTTTGCACCGTACACGAAAACAGTGCCAACGGTAACTCATAGGAAGCGCGTTGGTACGCTGTGCAATGACTAAACATGTCCTTAGAGGAAAACTCGTTCGCTCCAGCTTGTTACGTTGCGGAATCATTGCGTCGCGGAAAAAGTAAATTTAGAAAAATATATTCAGTGCACGTCAGGTAGTTCTGCCTGTTCTGTACAGAATAGTTGCTGCGTTGTAATACAATTCAAGTCCATCCCCAGAGGGACAAAAAAGCAGACGAAAGTTTCTGAACATGTCCTATGATGTCCGTGTGTTTATTTATTGTAGCTTCGTGGATCGGTTCTTTTTGCCCGTCTGAGCGTGTTACAGTAGCCTGGTTATTAGTACGGTAGTGAGAGCTAACGAGAGGATGTCGTATGGGCCCTGTACTGACGCGACTTTCTTGGCCCCGTTCTTCTGCCTCGTACAGTCTAGGTTGCTGAAAACAGTAAGCACAACACTCCGGGCGCCTTCTATGTCGGGAGTTTCTCCGCACAGCTCCAGATCTCCGAGCGTGGTGTCGACGCACTGCGACATCCTGAGAGAGACGGTCCTGCGACAGTCGAGAAGCGAGAAAAATAACGCAAGGGTAGCACTCCGTCCGTTCTTCTTGCTAATCTCTCATACCGACCGAATCCAACCAAACATATCTACCTTAACCCAACCCGAACCAATTTAAACCAACCAGACCTAAGCATATTACATCTCCTCGTCGCCAACTCCCACTTTCCACCTTTCCCTGCCTCCTTCCACTCACGTGACCAACACGTTACCGTTTGTAATCCTTGGGTCACGATTTACTTGTCCATGACCAATTAATGGTCACCACTGGTGAGAAACCAGGTACCCACTAGCGAGCAGACCCATTGAGGTAACAACAGACAGACAGACAGACAGACAGACAGACAGACAGACAGACAGACAGACAGACAGACAGACAGACAGACAGACAGACAGACAGACGCTTACTAAAGCTAAGAATGACCGTCGCCTTTAGAACCCACTGCCGTTCGTCGATATTTTTCAGCTAACAGCAATAACAATATCCGACAGCAGTTCCGTATTACACAGGGCCCAATGAGCTTTCGCCTCTACATTTGTCTCAGGCGGTAACCTTAGGAGCAGTGGTTCGCTTGGTATCGCTTCGAGTTGCACCCATTTTGTAGGCGCGACGTGAAGTTGCGTGAGCGCCCATGCAGAGAACTAGGAGTATTCGATCAAGATTGAGTTCTACGGTGTAGGAAAGTTGAAGCTAAAACGTCTTACGAAAGATCGAAGGTTACTTACAGCGTGCTCCAGAGCCACTAAGCTTGTACGAATTACAGTTAAATAGTGGATACTAGCGAGCAAGCCTCCCTTTACTTTTCCAGCTCTACCTCGTTTAGATGTCGAGTCCAGCCACATGCGTCTTTCCGTAAGCCACCAGGCGTCCCAGCTTAGATTGTCTCAGACTATATTTGCCTGCACATTCTGGTCTGCGCTTGTGTAAACTACAGCTGTAGGCTATCAGGACCATGGCTGAAGAAAGACGACACAGAATGTAATTGATTAGACGCGTTTCAACAAGACTGAAACAAGGTTGTACTTCCCATTTTCTGTGTACCAGAGCGGCCGGCTTTGTATTCATCGCCTATTTATCCTTGACAGCATGGTTCCATTTCTTCTTTTTGTCTGTTTAGTGGACTTGGACATTACACGTAGTGAGCCTCAGAAATAAACAGGGTTCTGGGGGTAATAACTCCTCTATTGGTTCCTTTTTTTCTGTGGGCAGATTTACTCTTTGGGCTGCTCATACTTACCCGTTATGTAGCGCTTTTACATCTTCAAAGCGAATAAAATGTGTTTTCGCAATTAAAAGGAAACTGCTACTGTCGATTTTGCATTTACACTTTTTTCCATATGCTAAGGAGGGGGGTGGGGTGCAGCGGACGAGACCACTGATTCCTTATGTAGTCGGACAACTTCTAATAATCTTTTTTTTGTCTCAAACTATGCTCCAAGCTTACGTGGCTTCGGTGCCGGCTCACAACACCACAATGAGCGACTTTTTCAATTTCCGTAACGGCAAAAATGCGCCCATGGGCTCCGTACCGATGGTTAACCAGCGAAGCCGTGATTTGCGACCGGTGTTTGCCATTGCAACGTTGGCACTGCTCCGCCCGCGCCACCTCTGCCACTGGTCGCCGTTATCACTTACAGGGACACTGAAGCCAAAATACAAGTTGCTCTAGATCAATAGAGGAAACCGAGAAAAGGAATACGTATAGCTTTTTTAAAAATAAGCTAGTAAGTAGCGAAAATGTGAAGACAGGTGCCGCCCCCACTGGCTATATCGCGCAACTTGCGCTGAAAGTGCTTAAATCGTCTGGCGTGCGCAACGTCTTTTCTGGCTGCCGCTGGATGGCGCTACTCGTCCATACTTAAGGCGGCACCGTTTTTGAGGAAGCATGCGAGCTACGCACGAGAAGTTAGTTGGACGCCAACATTCGCGAGACCCAAAATCACAATTCGTTTTTCCTCAACAAAGCGCAAATAATGATCAAGGGACTGATTAAGGGACATTTTCCTTACTGGTATGGAACTGCTAAAGACGTGAAAGTTCGGGAAAGCACGACTGATTTGACCGAAACTAACCAAACCGTTCGGTACGTGGTAGCGTTGTATTTGGTGGCTGCTATACGGCTGTACATCACCGCTGCCTCACTTGCTTTCAGTTTATCCGCTGCCGTCGCGACTGCAAACAGCGACTGCCGTCGCTGTTGGCGTCCTTGTTGATTGGCGATTTCTCAGCAATTAAGGCATCTCCCGGCAAAGAATAAACGCTAAAATGGCTATGGGAAGGTGAGATTTTCATTTGAAACCAACTTGTCGGTTTCCTTCAGTGTCTCTTTAAGCTGTGCTTCACGCAGTAGCCAGCAGCAACCACGCTCTGCTGCTCCGAAGAGAAAGGACGTCTTTATTGGCGCAGCCGAAGGAGCTCCTCTGTAGCCACCTTTTCCCACCCTCCGATGCACCGTTCCCACTTACTCCTGTCTGTGGATTGGAGTGTACGTACCGCCTTTTATAAACCCCGCCAATGTCTCCCCTCAATTCTAATTCCTCTCCAACCTGTTTTTTTTAGGTGCGAAGCACCTTAGGACATTGCTTTGTCCGTGGCTTGTTTCTTGGCGTCCGTGGAGACAGTGTTGCGCATGCGCGAGGAGCAGTGGCTTGGATTGTATTGGATTAAATTGAATTGTATCGGATTGGACTGGATTGGAATTGTATATAGTCGATCCCGGATACATCTAACTCAGATATATCGAATTATTGCATATATTGAACAGTCCAAAATCACCTGTGAATCCTATGCGAAAGCAAATATTTTATATATCAAATTATCGATATATCGAACTTATTTGCGATCACCTTGGAGTTCGATATATGCGGGATCGACTGTATACTGTACACACGCGTTGTCACTCATTTACATACGCGAGTGGGCAATGCCAGGGATGATTTACGGTAAGAAAGATCTCCAGTGCTTCGCCCACTCGTCCTGATTCACTTAGTGGAGATGCGTGAATTTTTGTCTTGCGCATGTGCATGGGATTGTGCTAGATGAAACGTATGCGTACACGGGAACACCGGATATTCCTTCGCCCAGCCGTTGAAAACTTCGCTTCAACAAACAAAACCTGCAGGCGAGAGTGAGTAGGCTTATAGCTTCGCGAAGTTGTGAATTTGTTTGCCCTCGTAAGACATCACAACTCACCTGCATTGCTCATGAGTACGCTTTGAGCCAAATATTGCTGCTGCGTTGACAAGCCCGCCGGGGTAGAGACAGTTCCTCATCTTAAGGAAGTCCCAGCAGTGGAATGTCCACGATAGATCTGCAGAAAGTGACGAATTCGTGGCACATTACTCTACTAAAAAACACAGGATCCGAATGCCTATCGGGACGCGATACTCTTACGATAACGAAGACGTATCGTTTTTTTTTTTGTTTCGGTATTATGGTCGTACTTTTTCAGACTTCTCAAGTTTTATTTCTAAATCAAAACGGTCGTAATAAAATTTCGGAATAAAATATCGGAATAAAATAAAAATGAGCTGAAATTTCGAGCGCGAGGAATGAAGCGCACGCGAAGTAGACCGGACAGAATGCTTTGTATTCCTTGCATTCCTGCTGCGCTTATTTGCGCCGTGAATGGCCAACTGTAGGAACCACACCAAAAAGTAAGTCTACTTTTCCTCAATTTCGTATGAAGCGTTTCTGTGACAGCGTAAGCAAGTTATGAGAAGAGAGCAGTCGATTTCTTCAGCAATTACAGGAGGGGCCAACTTCGGGGCACGCTTTCCACACGTACGTTTTTTTGACTAGCGGTCACCGAACACAACACGAACCGAACAGCAAAGAAACAGACAGGCGGAGGGTTTGAACCAGAATTTTTTTCCCATCTCTGTTTCGGGTACTCAGTTTCCACAATGAAAACCTACAGCACGAAACACACTAAGAATGCAAGTACTAGGAGCCTGCCTACAAAAGAAACATTTACAAGACGTTCACCTTCATAATCATGCGCACTTTATAAAAAAGCTTTCTTCTTTCATCCCCAGGCATGAACACGCTCAGGCAAGTATGTGACCAGCCAACACCTCGTTGTTCGGCCGCTTGAACATTCACTCGAGTGCACTTATCGAAACCTGAAAGCCCTGCTCCGCAGTTTTTATAATGTCTCTCAACTGCACCCGCGTAAATCTTGCATACGACGCCCATGATCCGTGTTCGCTGTACGTCGGGATGTGCGCTTAAAAGGATTCTGTAACCTTTCCTATAAACGCTTTTACTCTTTCTTTTGAGTCTCGAAGCACAGCTCGGCGGAAGCTATGGGTCAGCACGGAGCTGCACTGCGTGCGTTGCTCGTCGCAGAAGACACGACTTCAGTTTCTGCTTTGCTTTTGTAGTTTTTTTGTTAAAAGGGCTATGGAATACATTCAGTGCTGTAACTGAAGGAGAGCCGGCCAATAGCGGCTACACGGCTGTAATAGCGTAACTTTAGCGGTGGAAGAACGCCAAGACCGGGAAAGAGAGGAAAATCTTTTCAGCAATACTTTAAGTTATCTGATGGGCTTTGACCAGTAATTTCTGACTGAGGTACTTTGCGACCCTATAATATAAGTACTGAATGTGTTGGAAGCTTGGAAGCTTAAATGTGTAGAAGCTTGGTCTTCGTAAGGCGGCTTTCCACATTGTGCGTTGAGCAGTTAAACGTGGCCATCTACGGAGGGGAACGGTTACCGCCCCACCTTTAACTCTCTCCATCTCCGCCGCCTCTTTCCCGAGTCGTGTAATTAGAGCGCTGCACAGGCCTGATTTTAAAGCCCGGGCCCGGGTGGAGCCCGCTTTATGAAGCCCGAGCCCGGTATACCTGTCCTTAAGTGAGCACACCCCGGGCCCGTGGTTTCAAGACCAGGCCCAACCCCATCCGGGTTATTTATTTTTAAGCCTAGGGAGGGCCTGCGTGTGATTGACCAGTAGCGGACTTAGACGCTGAATATTTTTTTAGGTGTGAAACACCTTCATTACCATCATCATCATCACCACCAGCCTATCTACGCCCACTGCAGGGCAAAGGCCTCTACGGTTAATCTCCAATTACCCGGGTCCTGTGCTAACTGCCACCAATTTATCCCGCAAACTTTTTGATCTCATCTCATCTGCCCGTCTAGCTTTCTGCCGCCCCCTGAAACGCTTGCCTTGTCTAGGGATCCAGTGTGTTGTTACCCTTAATGACCAACGGTTGTCTTGCCTTCGCATTACATGCCCTGCCCACGTCCATTTCTTCTTCTTAATTTCTAATATTATGTCCTTAACACGCGTTTGTTCCCTGACCCACTCCGCTCTTTTCTTGTCCCTTAATGTTACACCTACCATCTTCCGCTCCATTGCCCGCTAAATCGTTCTCAATTTAGGTTGCACACTCTTAGTGAGCCTCCAAGTTTCTGCCCCGTAGATGAGTACCGGTAAGATGCAGCTGTCATACACTTTCTTATTCAGGGACAATAGTAGGCTGTCATTCATTATCTGGGAATGTCTGCAGTATGCACTCCACCTCATTCTTATCCTTCTAATTATCTCTGCCTCATGGTTTGGATCCAGGGTCACAACTTGGCCTAAGTAGATATATTCGCTTACTACTTCCACTGCCTCGACACCTATCTCAAACCGCTGGGCTGTCCCGAGGTTATTGATTATTACTTTGGCTTTCCGCATATTAATTTTCAGGCCCACGGTTCTACTCTTACAACCTTAGAACCTTATGACCTCGCAATGTCCGTAATCCATGCGTCTTCCGACGTGCGCGTACAGTGACTACAGCGAGTTACACGAGAGGGCGCTCCGGTGCAACGCGTATATAAGGTCTATTCGTTTCACCTGAACCACGTGAACCAGTTCAGGCGGTGCGGCACTTCGCCGTTCGTTTCAGTGGTGCAGCTCGCGGCACCTAAACCGCGCCGTTCGATTCACCGGTGGTGCCGACGGGTGCAGGACGAGTTCACGGCTTTGCCTGCACTCCCTGCCGAGGAGGTTCAGAAGCAGACGAAAAAAGTGCAGGGCTGGTTCCGCCGACGGCGGAACCCACTTTGCACCGCTGTGAACTGGTTCAAGAGGTGCAGGCTGAATCGAATGGACCCATAATCGCGTTCCGCCATCACGGATCCTCTTTCCGTCATGAATGAGAACGAACGCAAACAGCGCCATGCTGCTGCTGAACGTCTACGAAGACAACAAGCGTCCCCGGAGACGAAAGCGGCGGCAAAACGGCTGAAGCGTCAAGCGGAGTGGAGATGAAAGCGCGGGAAGCAGCAGCAAAACGGAAAAAATAAAATCACACATCTCCACGCCGTAAACGATGCCGAGTGTGTCAAGGACACGAATTGTCTTGCGTGTGGCGCTTGTCATTACAGTGCATTACTGCACGTCAAATCATTCAAAACTCAGAGTGCATCATCACCCACGGCGATGACGCTCATCACACAGGCAATACACAGCAAGACAAAGCCGGACACCCAGTAACTAATAAAAAGTGACCATTAGCAACTGTCGCTATTCGTTTTTGGCCATCGGAGAAAGCTTACCTAACGTAGGTTTCCACGTTTAAAGCGTACTTTCAATCACAAAAAAGAGAAACAGAAACAGCGCAAAGAAAAGATGGCGACCACATAATATGAGGCAGTGGTCGAGTATTAATACGCGGCTGCATTAATACACGGCTGCATTAAGAAATAATGCTGTCATTATCTTTGCTTTGTTTCAGTACTCACTCTTTAGAAGAGATGCATTGTCTTCGCAGAGCACGTCAACAGCCCCGCTGAAAGCTGCCACCGTGCGGTTGACGGTCAGTCGCTGTGTGTGCGCGCAATCCTGCACCAATTGCTCCGCCTCGCATTTCTTTTCACCGTGTCTGTCGGAAATAAATTGTTAAGCAATAAGCGAGTAGCCGGCAACCCTTAAAAACCTCCCAGTGGTGCCGAACACGCACAACTAGGAGTTTCGGCCACGGGATATATTCCGCAAACCGCACTCTTTCAGGAGAGAACGAGTTGAAGAGTTTTCTCAGTTTCCATTAGGCTATTGCCGCCATGACGGAGCGAATGGCAGAGAAGAAACACCCGGCAACCAATGAACATTAGGACACACAAGGACACGTAGCTTTATGAAGCCATTCAAAGTTGCAGTTAACGTTAAAAGTGTACAAGGACGCCGCAATAAAATCGCCGTAATGCTAGGCAAACAAACAAAAAAAAAACAGCCACTTTAAACTGTACCAATCTAGAGCGTAGGAACACGCCTGTTTTCTTCCACCCGGTGATGTCAGCGGGCGAAGTTTTTAACCGACAAACCAGCCATGCTTCGGCCTTCTAGCCGAGTTTTATTCGGAGCATTTCTCCCGCAACAAGTATTGCAGCAATTTTGTTTTGTTCCTCTGAGTATGAAACAGGGGATTGGCCAATCGTCAGTGAGTAGTGAAAAGAAAAAAAAAAGTTTCTTATCTAATTAGCGGGAACTGCGGAGAAGTAATTTAAAGCGGTTGTAAAGCATTTTCGATTCAGAAAAAAAAAGAAAAAAGAGAACTGGAAATTGGAGATTAGAGTAATGAATGCCAATTATTATCTGAATTAATTAGAATTTCCAATTAGGCGCAGGATGGCTGGGAAGCAACCCGGCGGAAGAACCCCATTGCGGAAGCCCAGAATGATAGAGCAGCCGGCACTGATAAGGTTGTCCCCAAACAATGAAGTCGCACCTCAAGGAGCTGATGCGTGAGGCCTGAAAATCGTCGACAAGTGAAATGATTTAGTCATCGATATTCGTCTTTATTACTGTAGCTGCACAGAGCTGTTTGGGCCAAACATGGCCTGTGTAACTGCTTATTTAACGGGGGTATACGACAACGAAGGCCCGTAATAATAACCTCCAGGTTGACTGAAGGGCACCATTCACATTCCCAATGAAAGTTTAGATGCAAAACTTTGTTTTAGGTGCGGAGTACCATAGGACCGCACAGTGTCTGTCCATTTCGGGGCGCATAGCATTTACAGTCGCAAAAAATAACACAGGCACCGGCAGGATTCGAGCCTGTGTCTGGCAGACCATACAGAGTTAGTGTCAGTCGTCTTACCCATTGGGCTACGACAGTATGTTTTTTTTTAGCGCCCTAGGCATAACACTTACAAAGAAATAGGGGAGAGGTCAACCAAGATAGTTGATTGTCTCAAACATCACAGCAATACTTTCAGTTGACAGCTATATCAGCTGACCCATTGGGCTACGACCGTGAGCTAGTACCCGAGAGTCAAATGGCTTACTCCCTCGCCTGTAACGCTGTGTTCCGCCCGCGTCCACCCGTGCGCACACCACCATCATGCGAAAATCAAGCGAAATTTGATTTGAGTCGTGAGTTGCAGTTTAATTTTGGGAATAATCAAGGTGCAACTCACGCCTCAAATCGAATGACGGCCGGGGCGCAAATCGAATGTCATTCGGAGTGCAACTTGGATGTCATTTCGAGTCCCCGTACTCCGCACCCTCGCCATCATCCACGGAGTGGAGGTGCTGCCATTTTTCCTAGTGACGATACGTGCATTCCTCTAGTGCTTTTAAATGGTCCAACACTCCGTGCGGATGCAGAAGACGGTTTGGACGCTTTCTCCATGGCTTCGTTTCGCACCTCAGGTGCATAGCTGCGTGTTCTAGGGGAGCTTGCGCCAGTCAGTGCCTCTCCCCTCGATGCGATAAGTGTTGAAGGCGGAATTTTGCCGATAACTTCCAGCCACGCTGTTGGTCACGAGGATTGCACCAACCGAGCTTAGGGCGAAAGTGAGGAAGTGTTCCCGAAATAAAAGGCGGGCACAGTACCCTTGCTTTGACTCAGAGTTCCAGAACGCCTTTTTAACCCAAACAAGGCCTCCACAATGTTTCATTTTAGCCGGTTGGATGACCGACGTTAGGCTGCTCATGATGTAACAGGTCAAAATATGCCACTGTAGTTACGCTAAACTCGTCGATAACATAAGGAGAACAGTGCCATACTCGCCGCTGTGTGGCTACGGCTGAGCTGTCGCTATGCTGAGCCCAAGGAGCCGGGTTTGATCCCCGCCACGGTGGCTGCTTTTCTGATGGAGGCGAAAAGCGAAAGTACCCGTGTGTGTGGAGATTTCGGCGCACGTTAAACATCCCCAGGAGGTCAAAATTAATCCCGAGCCCTCTATTATGGCGCGCTTCATAGCCCAGGTGTAGCTTCGGCGCCTTAAACTGCCCGAAAATTGTTTTAAAGAATGCTGTGAGTCGCCGATGTACGTTAATTCTTTTGTAGCGTAAGCTACACTGGCCGAGGTTGAGTAGTTTCGCGTGGACCTTGAAGGGCCGTGCTGCGCAAGCGTGAGGAACATTGGATTGGATTGGATTAAATTGGATGGTATTGAATATCCAGCCCAATCGTAGTACGCGTGTGTAGAGAATTGGGTCTGTAGATTCGCCAGTCTGCGCATTCCAGAGGAGTGACGTCATAGCTGCGGCAGACGCACTTGCGCCGGCGCGTGCCCAGGTGTGCGCCTCCGTTGCGCAGTAGCAAAGTCTGACGCTGCGCCGGAGCCGCTTGATAGCCGTTTCGCGTGGCTCCTGGAGAGCCGTGGTGCGCATGCGCGAGGAGCAGTGACTGGACTGGACTGGACTGGACTGGACTGGATTGGATTGGATTGGATTGCTGAAACTTAGATCACGCTGCGTATATCCTGGCATAGCCGAGCTAAGCCACTGCTAATTTTTTTTAAAGAATGCTGTGAGTGGCCGATGTACGTTAATTCTTTTCATTCGAGAGCACTAAATGACACATCGTGCAAAAAGGCCGGCATCCGGTGTCGGCGTTGGCGCCTGCGACAGGAAAAAAAGGCGTCTCGGGATGACTTGTCCTAATGTTGCTACACCAGCCCTGTTGGCGCACTTTGTGCACTTTAGAAGGCTCTGAACGTATCTGCCGCTCTTACCTCGAAGAGCCCTCCCACAGCCGGGAAAGGAGCACCAGAAAGGGTGGCGGTGTCCTCATGTGCAGGCCATGCATAGTGCAGGGCAAAGAAGAGGCACGGCCAAAGGTGAGAGTTGCCGCGGTGCCTGTGACTGCGGTGCTCCGCTGATTCTCAATCACGCGAGCCGTTGACAAGGCAGGACGGCGTAAGAGCCACAGTTACTCGCAGCGCAAAACTGGCAAGGCCTCTCAGTGTCGTTCCATTCGACATTAACGCTTTCGCATTCAAAACCTGTCGCAAGTACACCAGCGTCCTCGGACATTTTTAGGGGGGAGACGGTTGGTACATTTATCCACCGCTTAAGATGGAGCAACACTTTACGCACTTCTCTGGTTTAACTTAGCGACGCTACACGGGGGATGAGGCGAGCTGGAATGGAGGGCTCCGGATTAAATTTGACCACCTGGGGATCTTTAACGTGCGCCTAAATCTCGTACACACTGGCGTTATTGCTTTTCACCTCCATCAAAAAAGCGGCCGCCGCGGCCGGGAATCGAACCCGTGTACTTGGGCTCAGACACAGAACGCGCCTTAGCCTCTGAGATACAGCGGCGGGTTTGCCCACTTTTCGTCTTATCTTGCCTTAATGCGAACTTATTTAGACACAGCTGGTGCATAGCCTTCATATTTAGGGAGAAATTAAGTTCCCTATGTTCGTATCAACTAATTTTCGTCGTAAGTTTTGATATGTCACGCTGAAGACGAATCTGCTGCTGGAGCTGACTCCGGAGACGCCTACACGCTATATGAAAGATGAAAGCTGGGATAGTTTGTTTGTTGGCATTGTTGACTAGTGCTCGTTTGCCGTCGTTTATTAACTATTTTTGACCTGTCTAATTCACGCCGGGTAGTCAAAAACACTGTATATTATGCATTATCAGGAGGCGGCTTTTGCTGAGAATAATCCTGGGTTTTCATTTCGATATGTGCGCAGGATGCTTTATAATTATCGAAGAAAGAATTGTAAACGTAAATTTCCTCGTTCAGGTGCGCCGTGTTCATGTTCGCTAAAAATGAGCCGCCCCAGTCACCAGAGCGAGAATGAAAACGCTTATCGAGCTGATAGAAAAAAAAAAAAAAACTTTTGTGTGTTTTACCATTGGAAACAACACCTGTCGGCGGCTGCAAATTATTCTTTCCCTCGCGCACAAATCGTGACTGACAATTGTTTACAGCCTTTTCTTTTCGCCAGAAACAGCTGTAGAGTGCAGGGTACACTTTTCGGGCCGCACTCTGCATGATATTAAAATGGTTTAAGTCTCTCGTCTCAACTAGCGCACGTCGACATTGACTTTGTCGTTTACAATTTCATCGAATGGGGAATAAAGTGATTAACGTGAACATTCTGGGTCGCTTGGTAATCCACAGTAATGAAATATTGCTACTATAAAATCAAAAAGACCGGTATTGTCGAGCTCTGCCTGGCGGACCCTCTCAGAATTGTTCGGTTCCACAGGTGAGGGGAGGATTTCGAGGGTCAGGTGAACTTCGAGGGTGAGGCATAACTTGAAGATTTTTACAATTATTCACCCTGCCGTACGTCGTTCGCATCATTTAATTTGTTAATAAAGAAGTAAAAGGCAAGCATGTGCAAATAATGTCAAATATAAAATGTAAGTGTGGTAGCCAATAAAAGAATATCTACCGAAAACCGCATTTCGCCTTATCTCATTTACATCGTCGAGAAGTTCCTCTAGGATAATCAATTCACCTATGACGCGGAGGTTGAAAGCTATGAAACCACCTTAGGCAGAAGAGTTTACCTTTGGCCCCTAATAGGGTGACACTATAGGTGCGTGCTAAAGAGAGCACACAGCCGGACTGGTGAGACGATTCGAGTAAATTATGTCGAAAAAGCTTACGAGCAGTGATGCATCATTCCGCATGGATCCACGGTATTACTTCTGCGGGGTTTGCATAGGAAGTTTGTAGGAATCTCTGTTGAGTTCTATTTTTTGGTATAATAGCTTAGGACTTCAAAACAGAAAGCGGCAAGAAATATGTGCATTCCACGTATTTGTAACACTGGCAATGTAATGTATACGGTGCTATTGCTTATCATAGTTTTCGTTTACTTTCAGGGCAATTTAGGCCCCGCACGTGGCCTACGGCGTGCCAGCTTCAAATTTTAAGTTGTTAAAGTGAGATGTGACACTGTTTATCAAGCGCGTATGCATGCTCGAGTATTTACACTGGCCATTTCCGGCGAGGTTTGTGCGGTGAGTTTCTTATTACACAGTGGGTCATGAACCTAATCCCTATACATATTAAAATACATAGCTTGTACAACACCTTGCGCGATCAGCTTAAGAAGCGCGCTCAGACAAAATAAACAGGCAACCAAACAATACCTCGTTTCAAATGAGAGAAAAAATAAAAACATACTTACTGGCATACCTCGTCGATAAATGACTGCTTCAATTCTTGTTTCTTCTTTGCCGTGGTCGCCACTTTTGCAGAGCGCAGTGTGGCCAGGTCTGTGAGGCAGTTCATCGCTTTTCGATATTGGCATCCGTCTGTAATTCCGGCTGTCTCAGCTGGCGGAGAAATTAAACAGAACTTTGTCTCGCTGCCTTCAGGGTTGTTATATTACACTTTAGTAGGGATAAATATCGGTTTCTCATCATGAAAACAAAAACTGCACGTAGTCTTTCGTTTAGTCGCCTCGATCAAACAAAAAATACTACCGCAGCCTCTCGCGCGTTTACAGTAAGGGTTGAATTTTAATGTTTTCATGCTGGAATCAGATGAAAAGTGATGCGTCGCTCTAAAACAACATAAACAGCCCCTTTAGTATTCGATAGTGCTCCTACCACATTGTAAAAAGTTCTAAGAAGGCAGCTGGTAACTTTACTCATCTGTTCGAGCAGCATAGTTTAGCCAAGAAGAGATCCTGTGGTTTAACATTTCAGAGAACCAACTACCGTGGCTAAACCTATATAAATAGAGTCAGTTTGAAACGAAAAATTTGTCGAAAAAAGTACGGCGCAAGTTTTACTCGGAACGCCAATATTTTACCCCAGAAAGAAAATCTGGCACTGTACTATATTCGACGTATGAAAAGATTTATAAAATACCCGGCTCCACACATCCCATTTATATTGGAGTGAATAACATCCGCAACTTCTGTAGTTTCAAAATGGTTGTCAATGTAAACGAAAGAAATAAGTAAGGAAGGAAAGAAGGAAAGAAGGAAGGAAGAAAAGAAGGAAGCAAGGAAGGAAGGAAGGAATCAAATGCCATTAAAAAGCAAGAATCAAGGGGCAGAAACGTGATTCGAAGAAAGCACAATAGGTGTAAGGCGTTCAGGTTTCTAAGCCTATAGGTTGAAGTTTATGGTTATTTGAAATTCTCCAGCTAAACACTACCAAAGGGATGACACAGAAATATAGAACGTCTTATGGAAAGAATGATATGTCCCAAAACCAAGATATCGGTTGCGTTATTTCTGCTAGCAGCGCGATGGGCGGTGTTGCAATGCGCGGCTAAAATCCGGAAAGAAGCCAAGACGGTGAAGCAGTACGAAAAAATTCAAGCCCCTTTATCCAGCAAGATAGCTGAAACGCGAATCGTTCTCTGCGTAAAATTATATGGGCGTTTGCGACTGATTTCGAGTGGCTTAGAGTATGAGTAGTTGCTTACACTTTACACGTCACATACACCATCTACGACTATGCACTTGTACATTATGGCTTTATGGTCACTGTGGTACACGTCAGGGGGTCGAATATTGTGACACGACAGAGGTGGTTTAGGATACTTATGTCAATGCACGAACGATTCTGCGTCGTGCGGCGCGGCGGCGTTTGACACTTGAGCGAGTAGTGGTCAAGCATAAAACTCTCAATTCATTTCCCGGCCGCGACCGAGAAATTAACCGATAATTTTGAAAACTCGGTTTCGAAACGTCGGCGTTGAAATCACCGCAGCCGAGGTAAATAATCCCGAATGCTTCACAGTGCCGGAATACCACAATCGGATAGACTTCGTCTATTCGATCGACCCAGGTTCGATTCTTATAAGCGAAAGCGTTTTTTAAAGGTGATATTTTTTCTTGGGCTACTTAAACCCAGAACTTTTGGCCTGTCTGTCTGTCTGTGACTTGATTCAGACACCCGGAAAAAGTGAAACAGAAGCTGCGGAATAGTCTTATATACTCACAGCCAAATCTAAAGTCCGGTGCCAATGTTCATGCTTGCCAACATTGTTGAACAAGAACAGGACATTACGGAAATATAAGACAGAAAATTAATAAGCGATAGTTACAGTGTTCCTTTATAAAATTTATAGATGCTTGATTTTTGCAAAAGGAAATACTACATCCACTGCACAAAAAATTCACCCCGTCACCTACTGTCGCCCACGCCACTATACCTTCTGGCGGAATTCTAAGAAATCATTCAGCAATAGTTACGTAACGTTTCACTGGATAGGTTTCATGTTTTCCTTGGAACGCACATAAAAAAGGGAAACGCGGTTTTATAAACGTTGAAGTAGGGCGCCTCGATTCACGCGCGTCTCGGCCGTACGGCAGCGCTGGCATCGGGGCACCCGACCTGGAGCAGTGAAACGCGGTGCATTTAAATTGACTTGTGCAAACCTTCAGCGTTTTTACCCTGGGAGGAATGTGACGGAAGAGGAAGGAAGAAAGAGGAAGAGGATGAGCAGATACGCGGGCAATTTTTCTTCTTCAGGCACTTCGCGTGTCATCATCATGTTCCCATTGTGTAAAGTTGGCTTTCCTGCTGTGTCTGTTCGTGTTGCTGTCTATACGGTAACGAAGGCATTGTGTAAAGTTGGCTTTCCTGCTGTGTGTTTTCTTGTTGCTATCTATACGGTAACGAAGGCATCAAAAGATTCGCTTTAAAAAAGGTGAGGTTGGAAAGGATCCCACCATTCGGAGCTCACGACAACCAAAACGGTCAGCAAAAACCCCAGCATATAATGCGCGCGGCACAACCGCGATATGACCCGCCCTAGGATGCAGATACGACACTCCTCCGAAATTAAACATAACAAAGAGCACAGCGACAGCCTGTTCCCTGCCATTTCATGGGGAGACCACGTTACACTTAAAGCAGGAAAGCTTTAGAGCCCATTTCATGGGCACGTGCACAGTCTGCCGCCGATAACGTGCACACTATCCGTCGGAGACGCATTGCAGCGCGTGTACAACAACGTACGAGGGATGGACGGAGGTGCTGCACACCCACGCACCCCTCGATTATTGTGGTTCGTAGTCGGGTCATCGTATCTGAAAGAGGGTGGGCGTCACAGCGGCTTTCAAGGATCCCGCTTGTCGGCATAGCAGGACTACGGTACCCGTAATCCCCCGCAATTTATCCGTACCAACGTTCCGACGTCTGCGGACACCGCTTCCTTTGTGCCACCATGCAGAAGATACCACGAAAATCACGATCACCGTCATGTTCGCGTCCGGATAACTTTCAAGGGCATCCTCAACCTAGTTCTAAAGGCTGGTTACAAAGCCTTTTGCGTATCATCAAGAGGTGCCATCGTGTATATCTTGTGGAGTTAAGGTAGGTTGATATTCTTAGTGGTGTTTTTTGAAAAACGCTTGGATGGGGATTCCTATCCCACTCCTTGTGTTCTTCCAACGTAACCATCGAGAAGTTTTAGTTACTTTGTATTCTAGGTCGGGTATAATCTGTCGCTCCGCTTCTCTTTAAAGGGACAGACAACCGATTTTTGTCGCGTATATGTTCTCTAGCTCATATGAAAAACAGCGTTTTATAGCCCGGTAACCTCAAGCAATTTCTAAACAAATTGGGGGAAATAATTTTAATGTCACCGCAAACTTTCTGAAATCGGAAGGGTGGCGGTTCGTAGTGTCGAAACTTGCACTAGAATATGTGTCCCTGTCACGTGACCTTTAAGCCTAGCAGCTACTGTAACGGCTGAAACGTTTATTTCAGTATTGAAAACATTTTAATACAAGTATTTGTACAAGGTTAAATTGCATATGCGTTTCTAAACCTTATTTTGAAAATTTTAAAAACATGCCGCCCACCGTCGCTGGAGTGCCCTCAGAGTGGGTAACAGATCCTCCATGCCCAGAATCAACCGCAGCGTTCAGTAAACAGACCCAGTGAAGGAGCTTTGACGATTCTGCCTGAGTCAGGGGCATTTGTTCTGCCAAAATATTTGATTTCAGTTTCCAAATACACCATCGGCAGATTAAAGAAAAAAAAAAAAAAAAACGTCGCGCCCGGGGAGAACCGAACTTCCCGCCTCCACAACGTGAAGCCAGATTCTACCTATCGTCTATCCCAACAGATGGCGCAATTGTGCAAAATAGGCCTAAAATGCGCTCCAGAAAAGTCGGAATTCCTACGAATCCACTGCACCACAGAAATGTCCAAAAACACCCCAGTTCAACTATATATAGGAACAGCGCCCATACCAGAGAGGAGGCAAATAAGAATACTCGGGATGCACCTGCAAGGAAATGCTCGAGCGGACACCACCATAACGCAACTGCGCGCTAAATCTTCCCAACTGGCACGCATAATCAAGCGGCTAACAAACAACCGGAATGGAATGAGGGAAGAAGACACCGTCCGAATAGTACAAGCAATGATCATCCCTCGTATCGGCTACAGTCTACCATTTCAAAATCTCACAAAGTCGTACGATGAGCGCATCAACGCCATAATACGCACAGCGTTCAAAGCTGCCCTCAACCTACCCCAGTTCACCTCCAATGAGAAGCTCACTCACCTTGGGCTCACGAACACCATGGAAGAGATAAAACACGCCACCCTTCAAGCACAACGAATACGACTAGAAAAGTCCCGCACGGGGAGGGCGATCCTATGGCAAGTAGGCGATCCACCCGATCGCAGACGCCAAGAGCAGGAAACAGACCTAAACCCTGCACAACGATCCCACATGAAAGCGCTGGCCCTTCCAAAAAACATGCATCCTAATATCCACGTAGAAAGAAGAAAGGCCAGGGTCAATTTCCTGCACAAAAAATTCGAACATCACGATAATACGGTGTACGTCGATGCAGCGAAGTATGACGAAGAAACGGCGGCATTAGTGGTGACCACCCGTGAAGGGGACATCATAGACTGCATCACCATGCGAAACACCACCACAAAGCACGCGGAGACCGGAGCCCTCCTTCTCGCGATTCGCTGGGAAGAACGAAATGGCCGCGGCCTCAACATCATCACCAATTCGCAAGCGGCTGTGCGAATGCTAGCGGCAGGAAGAATACCGCTTGCACTTAGAAAGGTACTTCCGGAATCCCTCGAGAAAGTTCACAACATTACGTGGACCCCCGGACACGAGGGACTGCCGGGTAACGAGGCGGCGAACAGGCGAGCGTGCGACTTCACTCACCACCCCCCTGTGACTGACGCCTTACGATACCCAAGCACTACTACGTACGGGAAATACCTACAAAATACCAGAAAAGAGCGGGCTACATATCCAATCCCGCATCGCGAACTAACAGCAAGTGAAGCCCAGATGCTACGTAAGATTCAAACAAACACCTTCATACATAAATCTCGCTGGGCGAAAATTTCCCACAACGGCACCCTGACTACACAGAAGACTGCAGGCTATGCGGAGAGACTGCTACCCTCTTCCATGCCACGTGGGCCTGCCCACACCTCTGGGCAGGGGCCGAACACCAAAAGAACCCGCCACTGACTTCCCGTGAATCATGGGAGGCCGCCCTCGCCAGCCCCGACTTACAGATCCAAAAGGACCTAACCAGCCGGGCGAAGACGGGAGCAGAAGCCACTGGAGCCCTGGACAAAGGGTTCCACCTATGATTCTTTCATCTTTTTCTCCCCTTCCCCTTTCCTCCATCTTTCCTTCAATAAAGTTTATTCAGTCAGTCAGTCAGACCGTTGCATTAAAAACACACATAAAGGAAGAGGAAAGCCTGGGATTCAAACTTTTTTAGCTGGGGACAAATATCTTTTTTTCATTTCGCATACAGACAAAATATGTTGCCGAGATGTCATGGTTGTCTATGTCTATGTCATGATTGCCAGCATTATTTTGGGGAGTGACGCATACGGCTCGTAGATCTAAAAATTTCGACTTAGAAAGTTCTAAGGCGTTGTCAGCAAAATCGTTTCTCGTCAAGGTGCTTTAAGTGATGCCCTTTCATTTGGGATAGAGAATATATACTCGACAAAAATCGGTTGTCTGTCCCTTTAAATTCCC
This sequence comes from Haemaphysalis longicornis, assembly GCF_048455015.1. NCBI lineage: Eukaryota > Metazoa > Arthropoda > Arachnida > Ixodida > Ixodidae > Haemaphysalis > Haemaphysalis longicornis. The sequence goes on along the minus strand of NW_027526331.1, from coordinate 3,459,767 downwards.
TGTCGTAAAGTGATTTCGTTTACAATTCGACACTCTATTTACGGCTACTGGCGAAGTCTGCCCATCAAACCATGCTGTCACGGGTTGTCATATTATGATTAGATCATCCTACGGGAAAACCACAAAAGAGGCCAATGCATTACCTTGCGCCACAAAATGAAAATTGCGGAATATGACGTCAACGAAGAAAACGTAGCGCGGCTCTTTTGAACATAACTTAGACCCCACCTCCAACATAAACCTGGCCCCACCTATAACTTGTCCCTTGAGGTGTACACGCCAAACCTCACCCCGCCATGAGCTTGCTGGCATAGATTTCAACGCAGCCTCATATAACTGCCCCAATTGAGGTCCATTCGGATGGACCTCAAGTTTCAAGCCTTGTGACCTGACCAAAGCTCTGTTACTGAGTATAATACTGACCATGGCGCATATGTGGAGTAGGGAAAGGCGGAGAACATTTAAACAATTCCATGGTCAAGAATATACCAAAATCAAGGACTATTATTTACTTTTTAATGCCACTGGCGATGCCATCCGCTTGCAAATAGCTTCACTAATCCTGTGATGATAATTAATAATTATCATCATCAGTTGATAAATAAGGTTGAATAATTTGTTTCATCAACACTAAAGCATTTATTTTTGCCAGTTGTTTAAACTTTAACAGGTAAACTGTAGAATTTGCCCGTACTGAAAACTTCGAGAGCTGTACCGCCACAACCCGCCTTCGCTCGTATTATTATGTTCGTCATGATGCTTAACCGGGCTTAAGATGCTAAAGATATTTAAGGTGCTTAACCAAAATACTTAACAGAGCACTACAGCAGTCTAAATAGCATTGCATTTACCATACATTATCGTTCACGGCGGCCCCAAACTAAAATTTCTTCTTGTGGACTTGCGCAACTAAAAAGGCATCGCCATAGTCAACGCGGCTGCCTTGCTCCTCCTTATCAGATCCAGCGATCGAAAGGGGAGTGGCATCCGTCTCTAATGGAAGCCCCGGACGGATGAGCGGACACGGTTGTGAAATGGCAGGATTGCAGCAGTGGGCTCACCTCCCCTGTTCCCATCCCGGGGAGTGATCCCTCTGCAGTCGGCGGCATCAGGTACAGTATAGGCAACACTGCCTCCAGGAGAGAAAACGCCGTCTCATCCATACCTCATTAAGCAGAGGAATGGATTACGGAGGGTTATATTTGCTTGCCGCATCAATGATGCCGAGAAGTTCCAGAACACCCCCCCCCCCTACCCCGAAATCCTACATCTCTACTGTCTCTCACACTAGAAGCTCTAACAACCCCATAAAAAACTCAGTTCACAAGTATCCCCAATCTGACGACGTCAGAATGACACGTGCTCCCACATAGGCCTATTTTCACGCCATTTACCCGAGCCAGTTCACTTCAAACAAATGCGCTGACTTCCCGGTGAATGCGGATCTCTGTACCGCATCCCACGGACTCCTCGAAACCACTAATAATCCCCCAAGTACCCACTTCACTCCTTGAGAAATAAAACACCTTCCTGACCAACTTTCATCTGGACGAACAGCTTATTGTGATCACAAGGGCTCGGGCCGCTGCGCTAGAAGGGGTCCCTTGTACTAAGGACACCACAAACTCAGGAAGCAAGCAAACTTTTGCTCCAGTGCAATAAAAGTGTTTCGTCCTCCTTGCGAGTGTAAGAAAATAATGCGCTCATCACATGTCATTTCCCATTCTTACAAATTTCTTCCAACGGGGAATCTACTTGGAATTCTTTTTTTTAGTTTGTTAATATTACCATCATCATTCACAGTCCATTCGTGTCCACTGCAGGGCGAAGGCCTCTCTAGGGATTTTCGACTTCTTCAGTTGCGGCCTTTCCGATTTGTTCATGAATTTTTTTACCTACTTCGAAGGTGAATTTCTCTCTTGGCATATTCATTCAACTTTACTTTAGATTTCTGTGTATATTTCTAAATCTGCAGCCAATCTTTCAAAGTACAGTTCTCGAGGCATTTTCCGGACAGATTCAAATTGAGAATATCCCTAGCAAATGCCAAGTGACTAAATTGCTTTCCTTTATTCGTAATGCTGATTTTTCCCACTTGAGTGTCCTACACACCCAGGCCGTAAATAGTTCCGCAGGGATTGTTTCTTGTGACACTTTTTATGAAGATACCACTTAGTTTATTTATGAAGAAGTATCGTACGTATCCCTTATTCCTCTGTGTAAGTTCACAAACAGCGCTATGTAGGAGGTATAACTGGAAGACGGTAGGTCGGTTGGTGACGATGGCAGGTTGGCCGACGGCACGTAGCAGACGCCTATTTACCGGAAGCAAGATGATCAAATGGGCAGTTTATTTGTACGACGTATTTCCAACTCATGACCTGATCAGAAAAAAGAGGTGGGGAAGGTGCCGCATGCAGCGGGGCTCCATTATTTCATCCGCAAAATGCCAAACACGTGAGTTTTATTCTGAAAGCACCGACTCCCAATCGGACGTCACAATATAGAGTGAGAAGGACCTCTCAACTACCGCTCACTAGGCCGCTGATTGGGTGCAATAACAACCAATCATCGGTGTGTACGCAAACAATCACGTGATCCACTCTATCACTCTCGCCCAAAAACTCGAAGGTCAACGAATAAACAAAAACAAGCTGGCAGCGTTCAACAATCTTAAAGTATTGTCCACACGATTCATGCCGGCGCTGTGCCCCAAACCTACAAAATTCCTTTTCGTTGTAAGCGAGTTCCTGGAACTCACTTTGTGCTCGCATAATATAACAGCCTTGTGACACTTTCCGCTGTCGTGGAGACAGCCACTTACACGAGACAAATTTACGCACCCCCGCAACTTCCGCCAGTGCAGCATGTTTCGACACCGCGACGCGTTTCTCTATTCATAATTCTCACCCTTCGAATGACCTCGCAGCTAACGTAAATCAAACCATAGCCGCGAATATTTCCATTGCCCACACGCGCTTTTCCGCGTGTTGCTGCCATTTGCAATGGCAGCAGTCATGACCGTTAGATAGAAGAGGGACCCAATCTGCGAGCTTCGCTGAAGAAACGAGGGAAAACATCATTCAAAAGCGAGGATCACTTCTGACTGCTATTGTGGCCACCCTGGCCTCTCGATCGGTCTTCTTTCCAGCGTCCTTGCGGGGGAAAACACAAAGTTAAAAGGAAAAGCCTCCTAAAGCAGCTCGTCGCGCCCTTCTCACACTGCGGCAGGTCGGCATGCATGAAAAAAAAAAACACTAAAGCAAACACGCTAAACACTACGATGTCAAGCTGCCGGACAGTTTTCATTAACTAAGCGAGATACCCGAACCTAAGAGTGTGGCTTATTACTCCGCAATCCCTGAATGATTTCATCAGAGTGGTGGTGGCTGCTGGATCTAACGGGTTTCTTTATCATAAAATGCCAGATACAAATAATTATTGCCTTTTGTAGACTTTTCAATTGCCCGGTTGACGTCATGAATAAGTCTGATTACTCAGAATCTCTGCTCAATTCCAGCTTGCTCTCCATGATTTCAGAAACTTCAGCGTGTGGTTTGTGCGATTGAATGTTATCTTCGCGAAATAATTGTATAACCGATATGAAGAACTTCGACAGGGATGCAATAGATAGTAAGCTGATGGGTCTGCGCTTTTAAATTATCCGACATTACAATTCTTTGTATTACGGTTATCGCTTTGTTTTGCCTAGCTAGTTGCATTTTCGGTGAGTTTAGGAAATGTTAGAATGTTTCGGCGAGATATCTTGAAAAAGTGACTCCGTCATGTTATTAAAAATCTGCTGTTGTGGCGTCTTCGCTTGGTTCTTTCCTTTCTTTATACTTTTGAGCGATTTTGCAACATCATCTGCAGCTATGAATGGAGCCAGTTCCGCAGGGCGAGTGCGAGTCCTAAGAAGACGGTTTTCTGAGATGTCGTCTGAGGAAAAACAGTTCGTATAGAACGTTAGGGATATTTTGCGTACAGCTTCCTTTTTGTTTGTTTCATCAGCTGGTCTCTCTTGCTTGACTAAAATTTTCTCTGCTCTTGAATACTGCTTCATTTTTACCCATGTTTCAGCATGGAACGCCCGGAGTTTTGGTTTTGTTAATCTAGGAGAATCGAAAGAATTGTAGTGATATTGTTTATTCGCGTGCGCTGCCTAAATATTCTGGCGACTTTGAATGAGGGCCTCGTTTTGGGAGCTATTTGAGCACTTCCTTCCACAAACTGTCCTCTTCCCACAGCGAGCCGTAACTAGCTGCGATTATCATAAACAGGTTGTTCATCAGGGCATCAACGCTACCTTCTCCTTCTACAGTGAAGACAGCGAACCTGTTCTGAACCGCTATTTTACATTTTCCGCCCTCTCTCTTATTGATTGCAAGTTTGTGTCTTTGATCTGGAGAGTCTCACATTTATTTCCTTTTCATATCCAGCCTTATTATACCCCTTAGTATTCCGTAATGGCTGCAGTTGACCTTGCTGGGCACATCAAGGCTGGGAAGAATAATTGGACGGGTGGGTTGAGTATTGTCTATTTCATTGTTATTTTTCACACTAACTTTTTCCATGTGCATTTTCTCTCATTTTTTTTAATACAAAGGAGTGCATTCATGATGTTGAAGTTTTTTTAGGAAAATTCATCGACTGTATCTTCTCGTGCATTCGGATAGCACATTCCAGTGTGTCGAACTACTTGCTAAGGTGTTTGTCCTTGCGCGATATTTATGTTAAATTTTCCGCTTGCTTACTATCGCGTATTGATTTTTTTAATGGAATCAATGCTTATTCGTCATCCTCTAAGAAAATGTCGGCGACCTCATCCTCGTTGCTGAGTGTACCTGCGCGATCCGGCATTAACTTCAGCGTGATGGCAACTGCCGCAGCGCTTTCGTTACTACTACAAATTCCCCCACATTCTCTACTATTTGTATGCATCGAAATTTCCACTTCAAGTTTCCTTGTGATGCCATGCCCTCAAAAGGACAGGATGCGGCCATTATCGACTGCTTACACTGTCGTTGTTGTAACAAGACACGTGTTTTTCTATCCACCTTAAAAGCTTGTGATGTTCGATTTTTGGATCTACCAACGACAATGATACCGAAATATCGCTTGTATCTAAAGACGCATTGCGGAAACAAAACTCCTTGAAGTGGCTTACGCAGGATTTCACTGTAGCGATATGGCTAAGTGGGGGCGGAAAGGACGAACAAGAAAAGAAAGAAAGAGAACTAAACAAAATTACACCACAAACGACGAATCTATTAAAAAGGACCCAAACATCATAATGGAGTGGGCTCAATCAACTTTCTCGCGGTAGTAATTCCCGTCCATTTTTCTTTCGGGCGGCGGATGTGAATTGGCTGACCAAAATAGCGCAAGTTAAACTTAGGCATCACTCCAGACAAAAAAAAAATGTTTATTAGTTTGCACTTGAAATATTTATTGAAATATTTATTGAAAGGCCGAGCCAGTGTCTTTGGCCGTTCCCTTGTCCCCCTAGAACCTAAAAATCTAGCGGACGACCAGCTCTCCTGTGCGTATTAAATTTCGTAGAACGCAGGGGAAAATGTAAACATTTTTAGACGGTTTAAAGTTGGTCTTTCGCTGTGCCTTGTCAAATACAAAATATTTACAAGCGTAATTACTAACCTTAGAAGCCTGGCCGCCAGGGGTCCCATTACAATGCCAGACAGTGTATTGGAAAGGGGGGCGGGGTGGGGGGAGATGATTATATTGGCTGATAATACGCAGCTGCTGCTGCCCTTACGGCTGGATGTGGGTCCCGTGGTACTGCCAAAATCTGGGGCCATTTTTTTTCATACCACTTCCTGTTGATTCACTGTGTACTTGGCAATAGTAATGAAGTCAAAGTGACTGAAACTATCGCTGAATCGGTTCGACAAATTTATTAATGACGGCTAAGGAAGGTCATGGTGGAAAGACTGAAACACAAATGTGACTTACAAAAGGCCGAGCATGTCAGTAGCAACACTTGTTTTAAGGCCCTTGTGGGTGCGCCTTTAGGGTTCATCACAGCTATTTCAAAAGTGATTTTTAGATGGTATTCGGTATAGTGCAACGAATTTTTTCACAGCTAATATTGAGTGCTGAATCTTGCTCTGTGCATATTTTCAAGATAAGAACTTTGCTTTAAAACAGGTTCGAAAGCTATCAAACCATATCAGTGAAATGTATGAGCAGTAACTTGGTACCAGGAATTACACGGTTTTGATACTTCTGAAATACATTTTTACCGTGCTTATAGCAACTTGACTTCTTTGTGCAGTATATCACGTTCCCGCTATGGTTTTACTAGGTTCATGAGTGGTTGCCTTTTTGAGCGGGAAAGATGGTGATGTTATCGCACATGAAGAAAAAAGTTACGCTGATGCCCGTTACACTCAGCGATTGATGCCTGGGGAAAATAAAGTACGGAGATCGATTGCCTCAGCTCTTCCCCTTTCCGCCGCCAGAGCGCGGTGAACATTTAGTGTTAAACCTACGATGAAGTGAATTGCAACTTACCCTGACAAACTGAAACGATCGTGAAGAGAGCAGCAGCAGCGACGATTCCTCTCATAGGGCCCCCCATGACATCCAGCGCACGACGCGCGTGCTGTTTCAGCGTCCCGAGGACCGAGTGTCGGCTTGCGCGTAGGAGGGCGTCGGACGGAGCCGATATCTACAGCCCCTACTGGAAAGCCTTTTCAACCACTGCCGCGCACTATGACATAGGCGAATGAACTTGGGTGAGGCGTGCTGCTTTCACGAGAACGGTGGGGGCATCTTGTGAAAGCCGAAGTGAGCATCAAAAAAACTCTGCGCACGTACCGGAAACGAGCTTGCTTTCAGAAAAAAGAAATAAACGTAGGGGTGCTCGCCTTCTACAACCAGTGTGAAGCTAACCCACAGGGCTATCGTGATTCATCAGAAAGAGAGAGAAATAAGACAACAGTTAACTCACTCTGTCCGAGAAGTTGACTCGCAGTTTCACGAGTTTGTCGAAAGTGACGACAGGAAAAAAATTTGTAGTTTTGTCGTATTTTTGCGTGTCGTACTGTCGTCTTGTCGTATTCGTGTTGTGTCGGGATTACGATGTTCTGTCATGTGTCGTATTAGTGTCCTCATTTTCATGTTCCGTCGTGCCGAATTCCTGTCTTGTCGTGATCCTGCTGTTCCATCAGTAGTTTCACATGGTTTGAATGGTATTGCCCGTTGTGAAGAGTAGCGTAAATGGCAGTTCTCTTGTGACTACAGGAATGTTTGTAGTTGAGAAAATTGACTTTGTCGTTACCTCAGTGGCTAAGGCGTTGCGCTGCTGAGCACGAGGTCGCGGGTTCGATTCCCGGCCGCGGCGGCCGCTTTTCTGATGTAGGCGAAAAGCAAAAATGCCCGTGTGTACGAGATTTCGGCGCACGATAAAGATCCCCAGGTGGTCAAAATTAATCCGGAGCCCTCCACTACGGCGCGCCTCATCGCCTGCGTTGCGTCGGCGCGTTAAACCCCACAATCAATCAACGACTTTGTCGTTACGACAGAAATGCGTGTGGTAACCACAGATGGATATGTTGTAACAACAGGGCTTCTGTTATCCCAAAAAAGTTTTTGTCGTACGACAGGAATCATTGTTAGGTTCTTGCGGTATTCCTATTGGGATTTTAGGCTGGGGTTGATGTTGTTTTTTCCCATTAGGGTGAGAAAAAAGCACGAGCAAATGTGAACAATAGTGTTCTTTTTCCATCGTTATATGCCACCTAAATGTCCCATTCAGAGAGTGAGTTGGGGTATTTACAACACGCGCTATAGAGCCTTAAACAATGAACGCCTACTGATAGCTTCCATTCTAAACGTAGTATTTGCATTTTTCTAGCTTTGCACAAATTACGTTACACTTTGGCTTAATATCTGCGGCGATCAACACAAAATTTACAGGTACCTTCTATCACGCGCTCCGGTGCTCTACTGGCAATGCGACGTGCGTATCAGCGCTCGTCAAATGGAAAGATAGCCTCACCAACTGCCCTGTTCTCGGAATATAGGATGTTGAGGTGTTCGAAAATTTGAATTCTAAGCCGGCAATCGGTTCACAAATCAAACTTTATATTAATATTCCACACTCTTCCAATGCTACATTTCTTAAACCCCTATACTCTGGGACATGCACTGTTATAACATCCGAAGACCTTAACGCATACATAGCATTAAATCCAACTCCACGTAATTTTCACACTAAAGGCTGTTATTACTGATTCGATGTAGTTGACACATGATAAATTAAACTTTAGCAACAAAGAAAAAAGAACTTTTGGACAGAGCTGAAGTGATCCGAAATAACGTTTTTTTTTGTGCAAGGGGGGGGGGGGGGTTGACAAACGACGGTATATTATGTACGGGGGGTGTTATCTAAGGGTCTGGCAATGTTTTTGTAAAATTTGGGGCAAGAAGCCACAGCGGATGGAAAGCCGAGCTCCCCCGTTCAGCGGCTAGCAGCGTTATCCGGCGCCGTTGTTATCGCAGCCGCTACTTGATCTGCAGACACGCAGTGAGCGCACTGAGAACGCGGCAAGCGGAGCTCATCCAACTTTTTTCTTACTTCTACGATGCTCGTCGACGCTGGAGACACGTGGGGCGTCGTGATGCGCTACGTCGACCGCCATGCAAGTGTCACGAAAGAGCCCAAGAAGCGCTTATCGGTGAAACGGACCTATGATAACACCCACCGCTTTCTTAACAAGGGAATTTCACTTCACAGCCTATGTTCTCATAAATGCACGTGAACTCAATTCATAAGGCGTCTTGTCGCTTAGTCACTATATAATAGACCCTTTGCAATATGGCTCGAGCGCCAGCGGATGAGCAGTAAGCCACTCTAGCAATACTGTGCACTACCATCATGAAGGGAGCAAAAACAGCGAAGAGGCAGCAAACGCAGATCAGCTAATGTCCGCAGCGGCGTAATAATCGCGTGTGCCTCTCGCAAATTTGTTTTTCCCATAACTGAGTGGAAAAATACCCCTTCTGCTCTTCCTTTATTTGAGGAGAAGCGCATTCTGGGCTTTTATTCCACGACGTTGTCGACTGACTGACCATACAAGATCCTACAAATTCAGCGTGAAATACCGTTGTGTGAGATGATCAGCAGCAAACGAATGCAGGATTTGTTTCTAAGAACCAATAGCCTTAATTCTGTCTACTCGTTTAGTCGTCGAGTTCTGTGTTTGTTCGGTGCGCCCTTGCTCTGTCGTAGTGCCGACTGGCCTCAATGAACTGACTATGAGGGGCCCGTTCTGTGCAGAGCGCTCATGTTGCTAGTGTTCAAACTTTCCAAATCATTCGCAAAAAGGACGAAAGCATACATAAAGACACTTTACTTGGCTCCACAAAATGTTCCGAACAAACTTTCGTTGCCTTGTAGACAGTAAAATATTGTCCTTCATCTCTCTTGATTGCGGTGTTCCATTTTCTTTTCATGTGTATGTCAGTTGGAAACACGCGATATGACACATGCAAAAAAGTTATGCAAGTTATAAACATGTGATGTATCTTCCACCTGTACCACCTAAGCACTACAATTCTTACCTTGGGTCAGGGGGTTCGTACTTACATTAAGATTTATATAAAAACAGCATTCTAATTCAGTTCGAGTACGGCGTTGTCGCTGCGCGGTATACGGCGTTAACAGCACGCGAGAACGGAATTCGCGTATGTAGATAAAAAAAATGAAGCCCTAGACAACATTCCCGATCTTGCTGTTGAAATGTCAAAACAAGCAGAGGGAAACATGCCTGCAGGCTCGAATTTCGGCTGCACCGACAGAACCCCCCTGCCTGAATATTTGCGTTAAAACTTCGGCAGTCACGATCCGCACGTGAAACTGTATGACAAAACATCTCTACAAAAATTAAGACGAGCGCGGTTATGGTTCACAGATCTCAAAACATTCATAAGCGGAGGCAGAGCAAAGCACGTATGCAGGCGAGTCAAATTCGCCCAAAACGAAGCAACTCTCCTGCCTAATTTTTCGGCGCTAATAACGGTGGCAGTCGTGACCGCCGATTGAGACACGTCTCTCAAATGTATAAGAAAGACGCACGGCCCTGCAGATTGCCAAATTAAAACGGGAGACGCTAAGGGTTCGCGTCGTGCGTACCTTCCGCCCAGTATCAGTGCACGTAAACGTATCGCTTGCAAAGACGTATGCAGAAGTGGGCATTGCGCCTTATAATGCTAGAAGAGCACTAGCAGCATGTACAAAGCAACCAAAAATATCTGTTTATGAGGATGCAGAATGGTGAATCCATGTGCCAAAACGTGTAACCGCAACGGCGTTCCTGCGGGACGCTTCCTTTATCATGGCGTCGTCACGCTAACCACCAGTGCTGCCCTCGCTGAATGTACATGTGGCCTGTCTTTTTACAAAAGGTTTATAACGCGAATTTCTTGAAGGTGTTTTATAATATGCAAGCCATACTAAATAAACTAATACTTTATACCATAGACGTTTCAGCGCGATTCACATCTCAGAAGCACGCGTTTCCAGAAGAAATTGTGAACAGCAAAAATGGTTATCCGTTTAGGGCCATTTACGCGAATATGCTTGGGGTCTTTTAGCGAGCAAACTTATAGCATACACACTTTACCCAATAAAACAACACTGAAGGACTGCTGAGAGCAGTGTTAGCGCTATTTAGCTTTGACTGTCTTTGGGCCACGTACCTACATACATACATACATACATATATACATGCATACATGCATACATACATACATACATACATACATACATACATACATACATACATACATACATACATACATACATAAAGGGAACAATAAATCTTGGAAGATGGTAGAAAACACAGGAAAACTTCGACCAAGGTAGCGACCAAGATGGCTGTCAACGTTTCAACAAAGAGACTTGCCTTCGTCAGAGACTTGCCCTGACGAAGGAATGTCTCTTTGCTAAAACGTTGGCAACAATCGTGGTCGCTACCTTGTTCGTAAGTTTTTACATACATACATACATACATACATACATACAGAGAACAATAAAACTTGGAAGATGGTAGAGAACACGAGAAAACTTCGAACAAGGTAGCGATCACGATTGTTGCCAACGTTTCAGCAAAGGGACTTGCCCTGACGAAGGCAAGTATCTTTGCTGTAACGTTGCAACAATCGTTATCGCGAGCTCGTTCGAAGTTTTATTTTCTTACAAAAATACATCCATCCATCCATCCATCCATCCACCCATCCATCCATACATACATACATACATACATACATACATACATACATACATACATACATACATACATACATACATACGTACGTATACGTACGTACGCACGTACGTACATACATACATACATACATACATACATACATACATACATACATACATACATACATACATACATACATACATACATACATACCACGGACGCCCTGGCCCTCCTGAGCCCCCCGCCCACCTCCACCATGGCTAGCAGACCCTGTGGGTCTGCTAGCCATGCAGGCCAGCGGCCACGCATCCTGCAGTGGAATTCCAACGGTTTGGGACGTCGCAGCTCGGAGTTGATTTACCACCTTCTGCTGGAGTCCTTCGAAGTGCTGGCACTGCAGGAGGTGTACGTCTACGGCGACACCCTGGGTCTGACGGGCTACGTGTGTCATCTAAACACCACCAGCTTCCACCTGAGGTCTTGCAGCAGCACACCGTGCCACGATGCCACCCACCCACCGGGAAAGTCGCCGGCAGCGGTCTATGTGCGGGTCACCCTCAACAGCACTCCTGTTGACCTGGCCCCAGTTGCTGACCGCCCCATGGAGTGTGCCGCCGCGACAGTTCGCATGGGGACAATGGATACCACCGTGGCCAGCGTCTACATCCGGACGCAGAAACCATTAGGCGCCATGGCGCTGTGCCGGCTGGGCACCAACCTGGGCTCGGACGTGAGCTTCAAGCCGCCTTGAATCGCTGCCCCAAGTGGCGGAGCGCGCCTGGTATCGACAGGGTGACGTGCCAGATGCTGCGGAACCTGGACGTGACTGAGTTGGAGCCGCTTCTGCGACTTTTTAATCGGCTCTGGCAGACTGGTGTCCTCCTGCCACGCTGGCTTGTGGGGCTCATTTCTCCAATTCTCAAGGTCGGCAAGCCCCCGACGGAGCCAGAGTACTACCTGCCCATGTCCCTGACGTCGGCTGCTTGGAAGGTCATGGAGAGTGCAGCTCTCGGCCGTCTTGAGTAGATCGCGGACCACAGCGCCGTCTTCCGGGAGCGGAAAAGCTGATTTAGGCGGCACCGCTTCTCGGCTGACTCCGTGCGGGACGTCATCTTCATGCTAGAACAGGCCCGCCACGACAAGGAGGTAGCCTTCCTGCTCCTCCTGGACATACGGTCGGCCTTCGAAATGGTTGACCACGGGGTCATCCTGGAGGCCATGGACGGCATGAGAATTGTGTGGACCCTCGAATTCCACATTCGGGTTTCCTGCGTGACCGGACACTGCGAGTGAAGGTCGGCCAGGCGACCAGCAGTCCTCGAGACGTCCGCTCAGGGGTGCCTCAGGGGAGTGTGCTGAGCCCGTTCCTACATTCAACTTGGTGCTGGCTCTTCTCACGGACTGCATCCCTACATGCTTGCGATACCGAGTGGATCTGGCGGTGTACGCTGACGAAGTGGCACTCTGGACCCATGGCCCCACCGCAGACTGCCACACAGTCAAGGCGTGCCTCGAAGATGTTCTGGGAGCAGTAACAGTCTTCCTCAAGAGCCGTGGTCTACAGCTCTCACAGGCCAAAACACAGGCCCTTATGCTGCACCTGGGAGGATGCAGGGCTCGACGGGAAACATCGCCCATCACACTCAACGGACGGCCTCTTCCCTGGCGGCTAACCGTGAAGTACCTGGGGCTGCTCATTGAGTTCCGGCTCACATGGCTGCCGGCTGTCAAGGCCCTCTGGGCACGCAGTGCCTGGGTACTCCAAGGGGTGCGGCAGCCTCTGGCTCGAGGAAATGGCTAGTCACACTAAGTGGTGCAGCGCGTGTTCCACGGCATGGCCTCCGCAGCTATGCTGTACCCGCATCCACTCGCCTACCTGTGAACTCGACGCTGGCAGGAGCTGGAGATGGACCAGCGCCGCGCCATCCGCTTCTGCCTGGGCCTCCCCTCCACGTCCCCGTTTGTGGGCACTTACACGGAGGCGGGCACCTAACACATCGAGACGCGGGCCTTGCAGACGGGGCTGCGCCACATCCACCGCCTGCTGACCGCGCGCGACGGGGCTGCGCTCCTGCAGAGGTTCCGTATCCGGTCCAACTCGCACATGGGAGCGCTGCTCACTATCTCTGAGGAGGGCATCGAGATGCCGAACCGACCCCGCCTGGAGCCGCCACCACCAGACACCTGGGAGGCCCTTCAGATCACAACGACCCTCCGCGGGGTCCGCCACGGGGTGGCCGACCTGCTGCAGGACGAGCTGAGCAGCTACCTACATCTCTTCACGGACAGCTCCGTCAAGCACAGCACGTGCGAGGGGGCGGCTGCGTGCGTGGTGCCTGCGCTCGTAGCCAGCCAGAGCTGCTGCCTGCCCTTCACCACTTCCTTCACACGGGCGGAGGTGGCAGCGCGGCACCTGGCCGCCGACCTCACCCTCAAGAGGGGGCCCTAGAACCACCCCAGGGCGGTCATCCTCACGGACTCCAGGACTGCCCTGCGGCGGGTGCAGGCTTAGGTTTCTGCTCACAAAACTAAAACTGGCAGCAAAATGGGTGAAGCTGTTTGTGTTTCTAACAATTGTTAAGACTTCATTAGAGTACGCTAACATCATCTGGGGCCGTATCATAAAAAATCAATCGATTTATTGATTGAATGTAGGGTTTCACGCACCGACGCAACGTAAGTGATGAGGCGCGCCGTAGTGGAGGGCTGCGGATCAATTTCGACCACCTGGGGGTTTTTAAGACGCACCGAAATCTCGCACACACGGGCGTTTTCGCTTTTCGCCTCCACCAGAAAAGCGGCCGCCGCGGGCGGGAATCGAAACCGTGACCTCGTGCTCAGCAGCGCAACGTCTTAGCCACTGAGCCACCGCGGCGGGTCATAAAATAATTATTGATAAACTTGAAAAAGTGAAAACAGACTACGCTCTGCTTTTATTATCGCGTCGCCGGCGCACTGATTCCTTTTTCAACATTCTGGAAATACTTGCCGGCCCTAGGGCATCTCCGTACTCTTGCGGGACTCCAGAGTTTATTTTCACTTACATAGGATGCTTTCAAGAGACGTCCGAGGTGTAAGTGACCGTGCTTAGAGTGCCCCAACTAGGAATGAACACTTAGGCATACTCTTCGTTTGCACGCAGAATACATGAGTGGAACGCATTGCCTGACTATGTGGTCCAATCTGATTTGTCGAACAGATTTTTGGTGTTCACCGGAGAGAAAGATTACAATTGCGCAGACGTATTGAATGACAACCATGGATAATAATAGGATCAGCAATGGCTGTAAGATGGAGGACCTGGGAAAGTAAATATTAACTTATCGTAGAAACGGAAGCAACCTATTGAGAAACAAAAGAATATAAACGTGTCAATACCGAATGTAAAGAAAATGGAATAATATAATAAAAACGAACAATTCAAGCAAGATTACGGATATGTATACCGTCCGCAAGACAAATACTAAAGAGAAATTATGTAGACGTGACAGACTGAATGTATCCAGGCACGAAATTGGTAGCATCCCTAACGTGTATCACGTATTGAATGTAGCATGATGGTTTTATGTCGGTTCCTATGTTAGCAAGATTTGCCTACAAAACAGGTCTCTGTACAATCGCTTGATTTACGAGACCGCAATGGCAACTACAGAAAAGGGGACGCAGGCATTTACATGAAGGAATTCAGCCGCGCCGGGGAAGACGACTAAATAAAATTGGCTTTACTAAAGGATGTTGGTTGGAAACTACTTGAAAAGCGAAAGAAATTATTCTCAGGATGCCTCAGTACATCAAGGTACCGCTAGCCAGGAACAATTCAAACGAACATGAATCAGAAAAAGGGTCCCGTAAAGAGGTCAAGAATTAAGCCCTGCATTGTACGCGTTTATTCAAAATCTTTAAAATGAAATTATTCGAACCTAAATGTCACACACAAGATCTCGAATAACCAACCGAGGAAGCAAGCTGGATTTAGGAAAGGCTACTCATGAATGGATGAAATTCATGTCACCAACCTTTGAGTGACGAATTGGGAAGCGTATTTAATAGCTATTGTATATGATGAAGAAGCGGTCGCTTCAGTAAGCAGCCGCACAATGATGAAAGTATTCGCAGTCCTCGGAGTACAATGACCCATGGGGGTCATATGCAAAGATTGTGTGGGTACTATTTACTTCGTCAGAACAATCGAGAATTCAATATAAGAATCGCTGTCAGAAAAAAGACGCTGTCTCACTGAAATTATTTAATCCATCGCAGCGGCGCAGTGACTAAGGCGTTATGCTGCTGAGTCCAAGGATGCTAGTTCGATTCCCGGCCGTGGCGGCCACTTTTCTGTTCTAGGTGAAAAGTAAAAAAGCCCGTGTGTTCGAGATTTCGGTGTACGTAAATATCCCCCGGTGGTCAATATTAATCCCGAGCCCTCCACTACGGAGCCTCCTCATTGCCTGTGTAGGTGCAGTGTCAGTGCGTTAAATCCCATAATCAATCGATCAATCAAACCGAAATTATTTAGAGCATAGTTGGAAAGGTATTTAGGAAGTGTTACTGAGAGAAGTAAGGGACAAAATTCAATTGAGAGTTTCGGAGCCACTCCGCATTTGCGGATGATTTTTTATTCATTTAAAGGTAAGGAAACCTGCACAAAGTAATAAACGCTACCTCGAAAGTTTTGTACTAGGGTTCATGATAAATATAAA
This sequence comes from Haemaphysalis longicornis, assembly GCF_048455015.1. Lineage (NCBI taxonomy): Eukaryota > Metazoa > Arthropoda > Arachnida > Ixodida > Ixodidae > Haemaphysalis > Haemaphysalis longicornis. The sequence goes on along the minus strand of NW_027526331.1, from coordinate 3,443,833 downwards.
ACTGAAAGTGGTGTGAAAGAGCGCTGTATTAGTCTATGTAATTGTATACTGAAAGAAGTGGATCGGGGCAGCTGACTGACAATTTGTCACTCGATATCGAAGCCATGAGAAGAAAATTAACCCTAAAGTTACTATAGGCTGGGGTGCATTGAACGATTGCCCAGCACAGTAACGAAGAATGGGCGACCTATTTCATCAAAAACTACACGAGATGAGTTATAGGGCCACAACTGGGGTTTTAACAATTCAGGTCGGCTTACCGGCCGTGAAAGAAGAATGCCAGGAGTAACGCTTACGGATATCAAAGGAGCAAATTTGATTGTGGGTTAAGAATAGTAGAATAACTCCTCGCCCCCCCCCTATCCCCTCAGTGGCATCAAACACACAGAGTACAGGGAAGCTCTGATGCTCAGCTTCGATACCATAATCCAATTACTCATTGTCCAGATGACCGAACAAGTCGCCATAAATGAAAATCTCCTAGCTGTCTAAAGCTGCAAAAGGTTCCTCAAGCTCAGGCTTCAGGGCAAATATTGTTATGATGATAGTTATGATATGATGATAGTTATTAGTTAATCGATATGATCATAGGTAATATTGTAGCATACTTTATGCAGTGTTTAAGGTCACACATAGGGGGGCTGGTCGACCTCTTCAATTTTATCGAAATGTTTCTATATCATTCTTTTCTCGGGGTAAAATTTTGCCCAACTGCAAAAAAATTTCGAACGCGACCAGGTGGACCCCCGCCACTACCTGCCCGTCGCCTCGGCCAAATGCAGGGACTCCTATGAACGAACATATTTATGAGAGGCAACTTGTAAATTTTATGCTAAATGTACACGTGGTTTACATTTCCCCCAAAAAAGTTTTATTGCTGACAAAACTATAGATTTGCCTTAATAAAATGTCGAAATAGGTTATAAGCTCATTTTCTTTCTAAGCTTATTAGTATAACCTTATTAGCAGGGTGTCGAACCGGAATTTTTTCGGGTTCGGTTCGGGTTCGGGATCAAGCCTTTCGGGTTCGGTTCGGGTTCAGTTCCAGAGCACTATTCCGTTCCGGTTCGAACCGATTCGAACCCGTTCGAACCGGTTCAAACGGGTTCAAACGGGTTCGAATAAAAAAAAAAGCAGGCGTGTTTTTTTCTGTTAATTTTTTGTGCTCATTTTTCGTTTCCTTATCAAATCGGCATTACAACAAATTCATAATGAAGGTTTGTTTGTCCAAATATTTTGTCTTCGCCAAACTAAAGCGACCCTGCAACACGTTTTTCAACTTTTGTCTAAATCTTGAGTGCTTGCAGAAAGTAGTCAACCAACGCATTATACTATGGGGTCGCAATGTACATCAGCCAAAAATTACTGTTCTCTCCTCGTCAGATAACATAGAAACTTGCTCAAAATATTTTTCTCTCTTTCCCGGTCTTCGCGTTCTTCGACCGCTGAATGACGTCATTACAGCGGTGTAGCGGCTGTTTGCCGGCTTTCCTTAAGTTGCAGAATAGAACGCATTTGATAGCCGTCTAAAAAAAGCCACAAAAGCGAAGCAGAAACGGGAGGTGTATCCGCAGCGACGAGCAAATCACGCAATGTTGCTCTGTGCTGGCAATAGCTATAGTTTTCGCAGTGCTTCCAGATGCGAAGAAGATTGAAAGCGTTTTGGAAAGTGTTTATTTATTTATTTACTGCGTTTTATTTATTTATTTATTTATTTATTTACCTAGTTATATTTATTTATTTATTTATTTATTTATTTATTTATTTATTTATTTATTTATTTACTGTTGGGTTTAACGCGCCGTCGCAACGCCGATTACAAGGCGCGCAATATTGGAGGGCTCCGGATTAATTTTGACCACCTGGGGATCTTTACGTGCGACGAAATTTCGGACACATGGACGTTTTCGCTTTTCGCTTCCATCAGAAAAGCGGCCGCCGCGACCGGGAATCTAAACAGCGTCTCTGTGCTCATCAGCGCTACGTCTTAGCCACTGAGCCACCGCGGCGAGTTTATCTAAGGTGTTGAAGAGGTCCTTTAACTGTACCCGCAAAATGTTTTGTATGGTAGTGTGACGAGTATGTGGCGCCGACTGCGAAGCGTGGCAGGTGGAATTTACAAAAATTTCCTACTGCTCATCTTTTATCTGCTAACAGAGCTGTTAGAAAGAAAGAATGGCTCTAAAGACTCATTGGACGGCGGGTATAGGACGACATTGGATAGGGAACCACTGGAGATAGAAACTTGCTAACGGCCCTTCAGCGACTGGTGACAGCGATTGGGCTCTAGGAAAGATGATAACCAAGTGAAGTCACAAGCAGCAGTAATGATCAGTAATGATCACTTGTAGAGAGAGCAGAGAGAAAATGAAGTTTAATTCAATCAAGGCAATGTTTAAGAGAGGCGTCCTCATTCGAGGGGGCCGAATCGACAGCCGTTTCCATCAAGAACAACTGATCTTCCAGGACGCAGCTGGCCATGGCTGCCTCCCAATTCTCTATGGAAACGTGAAGGTTGGATGGATCTACGGCACACTAGTCGCAGCCGCCTACTGTGTGCATGAGGTTCCCAGGCTCTCCACAGAAGCAACGCAATGGAGATAGTTGTGTCCCGTCAAAGAGGTGAAGTCTGGCGTTGTGTGGGAAGGTGTGTGCCCACAGGGTGCGGAGTAATGTTTCCTGGTTAATCGGTAGCGATTTGTGCGGGGAGGAGTACGTTCTATGGAAGAGGCCAGAGTGCTGAGTAACTTCTTGGTCTGTGACTGCAGAATGCATGCACTCGGGCCGGGCTACATCAGCGCCGGCTAAGCGAGTCAAATCTCGAACCACGAGGTTGGTGATCTTGTTTGCCGTAGATGCCAGTATGAGCTGGCGCCCATACAATCGTGACTTGTCTCGTTGGGGGGTCTCTGATTGATCATCGCAAGTGTTGTAACATGCAATCGACCGTTGGCAAAGTTGGGACACGCCTGCTAAGGGCCTGTTATGAGAGTTTTGACGCCGCTTTGGCTAAGCGCACGTGCTATCGCCGCTTCCTCAGCTTAGAGGGGGCTGTGTTCGGCGGTTGAGATGCTACACCTGTGGGAGGCTGCAGAACGGTAACACAAAGAGAATGTACTGAAGAATGCTATCGGGCGGCTCTTGCATCAAACCAGTTGATCGTCCCTCCCTTTTTTTTCTTGCAGTTTAGTTTCTTTCCAACTGTCTCCCCTCATATATACACACGTTTTGAAACCTCTTTGATGAATATACAATATGCATTAGGCAATTAGTAATTAACTTTAGTCCGAGATGTCAATTCTAATATAGCAACAACATAATAGCGCAATACGGGCATAAAGAAAGACCTTTTATAGCATTCAGGCGGTCTTCACATAACTTTGCGGCTACTTTGTGCGTGACAAAATTCCCTGATTGTTCGAGAAGGAGAACGCTGCAAAATTTCCAAATGCCAAGGACCCCAAAGATATCATGTTTGGTCCGACCGTCGAATCCGCCTTCACTGACCCGCTAATTTTTTTAATCAAAATTAATCAACACACCAGTCCCAATAATTCACATTGGCTCATTCACTCACCTAACTAATTTCAACTTCAACTTCAACTTTATTGAGCATTTCGTACATAGAAATGCGAGGACAAACAGAAAAAGCTTTAAAACTGCAGCTTGACGAGGTGTTTGTGCACCTTACGGTTGGCGTGGCAGAGCAGAAAGAGGAGTTTAAAGCATACGCACAGGAAATATTCCTAAGAAAATAAATCTCGCCTTAACATGTCGATATTACATACCAACATAAAAGAAAGCATTAAAACGCACTATAGCTCAGTCTTTAAGAGATACTTATTAAATGATATACATACACGCATATAGGCACTCTTAGGTACATACATACATATAAGGGTTACAAAATAAAACAGGGTACACAGGTACATAAAAAGAGAAATATTGAATATGTACGGAACCTGTGTTGACACAAAAAAAATCAAAAGACAAAACTTGAAGAAAAAGTCATGTTCTATACAGGTATGCATACACTCATCAAAATCTGCACTACCGAAGTATCCACATAAATAAATACACACAATATTGGCAAAAATCAGTGTACGGTACTTTTTAGATGCTAAAGTTTGCAGGGAATGAAGACAAGGCCAATAAAACGCTTGAAAAATATTACAAGTAATTTTGGCTAAACCAAGGTTGCCTAGAGAGAGACAACGCTTAATAGATTGTCAGTTAAAAATGTTCTATGTTCAGCAGCAAACGTTTCCTTAAGTCTCACTTAGAAATTGTATTTATAGCTATGCCACTCTCGGCTAGGTTATTTAAAAGGCGGGCAGTTCGGGATTGCAACCTATCATTGCCATAATTCGTTCTTGAAAACGGCACGAACCATGTACTCATTCCCCTAATTTCATACAGTACGTCTAACGGTTTTCTTAAAGGAGTACTGACACCAAATTTTGACGCCTAAAAATGATATAATTGGCTTCAGTAGTTTGTACAGATGCCTCACAGAACTTTTTACGGCGATCCGAGGCCGGAATCACATCTAAAATCGATTTTGATTGTCCAGGCCGCGAGCTTCCACAAATCGGCAGCACTAGCGATATCGCTTTCGGCGTGACGAAACATCGGGCATGCGTGTCTGGCCGGTTCAGGGTGACGTCATATAGTCGTTTTCGGAACCGGAAACGATATCCTGCGCTGCTGTTGTCGGTGGTATTCGTAAACGTTGCGTGTTCGACGTCTTTGCTCTTCAGTTCGTGGCCGGCGCATGGTGTTCCCTTGCACTGGTGCCGAAAACTGCGCGGTGCCGGCACCGCGCGGTGCGCGATGTCGACGGGCACCGCGGCGACGCGGCGGTGCGCGTAGCCGAGCTGGCCAAAGTTGTGCTATCCAAGCTCGCGGTATGCGAAGTACTGCTCGTGGAAGCCTGTCCGAGCAAATCGACGACGACGCCAAGATGCATTATTTTCCACGCGACGACATGCAGCGCTAAACGTGGACTGAGTTCGTGCGCGGCGGCGGCGGCAAGAACTGTCGCCCAAGCCAGCGGGCTCGGGGTTGCACGGGTCACCTTGGGTGTTGGTAACTTTAGGCTTAGTATCGTGGCGACTATTTGATCGCTGCTGGTATGTGTACAACTGCGAATGACCATCCCTTACACAACGTTTCACCACACTATCATCCACTTTTTCGCATATGGAGCTTTATTTTGGCAATAATTTCCGTTTCAGCGGTCGGTGACCAAGACAACTGCCGCGGCCTGTTTTTATTCTAGTGCGCAGGTGGCGCCATCTTTCGGCCGCTCGCCGCACCGCGGTGCCGGCAGTGCTCGGTCGGAGCGCCGAACCCCGCTGCCTCTCAGCGTAGGCTTACCATCGCGGCAAATATCTGAACGCCACTTTTAAATTCGGCGCTGATAACAACCCCTAGCACAATTTTTCAACACACTAACATCTACTTTCTCGCATGTGGAACTTCTTTTTCGTGATCAAATCGATTAGAAGAGTGGTGACAAGCTGTTGCTACCACGGTCTGCGCCGGTTCGAGCCGCAGTGATATTACAAAATAGACGACGGCGAAGGCATCGCCGGCCTAATCGCCTGGCCAAATAAAGTTGTCCTGTCTGTCGGGTGGCAGCGACTCATCCGAGTCTGACGACTCAGATGACATGTAGACTGCGCGGGCGAGTGCGGACCATGTGCTATCGTAGCAGACGATGCGGCAAACGCATGGAGGAAAGAAAAACGTCCCTGACGTCACGGGTGAGACCGTGACGTAAGGCTGGCCCGCTTGCAGGCTGGCCTTCAAACGGCCATTTTCCCGCGCGGCGACGAAATTTGAAATTGGTTGCAATAAACGTGCTATAATTAATTCTGTGTTGGCGGCTGACGGCTTTCGGTTCGATTTCCGTAATTACTGGGCCAATAGGCATTCTTTACAGCATAAAAACGGAAAGCGAGAAATTTCGTGTCAGTACTCCTTTAAACTACATAGCCTTAGATATGCTGCACCGTTGTGTTGCAAGCTATTTTTATACTTTGTTAGAAGATTAAAGTTGTAGAGACATTGGACAGGAAGCAAATTATACTGCAGAAAAAGTTCGTTGGTGTGAGAGTCATATGGTACAGTTGCCATATGTCGAATGGCCTTTTTCTGAAATAAATGCAGCTTATTATTATTTTTTGCGGAACTGGTTAACCATACGAGGCTGCAGTAATTGATGTTAGCTGTGAATATAGCATGATAAAGAATAAGTTTAATATTTGATGTAACCACAGGCCGTAACCTACAAAGCACCCCACACGCTCGAGATAAATTAGTCTAGACGTGAGCGACATGGCCATCCCATTTTAAATGTTCATTAAAAACAATGCCTAATGGTTTTATTTCACTAACTATACAAATCTTTTCAGATCCGATGTACAAACTGAGGTTTCTGTCAACAGATCTTTGAGCTGGTGAAAATAACACCGCTTTAGTTTTCTTAGCATTTATTTTTAACGAGTTTGCTTAGTCCATTTGTGAAGCTTTCGGAGGGTTATATTTGCTAAATGCAAAAGCTGAGTAGTATCACACGATTGAAAAAAAAAATGCTGGTATCATCTTTGTAAATAATAAAATGTGCAATGTCAGTAATTTCTACGATATCATTCATATAAATATTGATCAGTATTGGCCCTAGAAGTCTGCCTTGCGGAACTCCAGCCCTTACTTCTTGTGAAGAAGAGTTGTGTTCCTTTATTGCTACGACCTGTTGCCGGTTACTTAAATAAGATTGCAAAAGGGTAAAGCCCCCGGAATGCATAATGTTGTAATTTTTAAAGGAATGGTAAATGACTAATTCTATCAAATCGTTTGAAAATGTCTGTGAATATAACTAAAGTTACCTTCTTTTCTTCAAATCCCTGGATTATTAATTCTTTTTGCGTTAGTAAAGCTAATTCGTTGACATATGTTTACGAAAACCGAACTGTTTTGATGATATAATAGAGTGTTTGTCACAGAAGGACACAAGGTGTTTCGCGATTACTTTTTCTAGCCTTTTAAAATAACTGGAAGTACAGAAACCGGTCTATAATTGGAAAAATTGATTTTGTCCCAGGATTTAAACAGTAGCGTGACCTTAGCTTGCTGCATCTTTTTTGGAAAAACACCAGTAGTAATGCATAAGCTATATATATGGCTAAGCGGCGATACAAGAAGGTCCAGTACAAACTTAATAGGCCGAATCTGAAGCCTATCGATGTCTATGGCCTTGCTATTTTTTAGTGACAAGAAAATCGACCATATTTCCTGAGGCGTTACCGGAGAAACAAAGGCTCTGTGGGGGTTAGAATCCTTTAGGAAGCTCATAGCGCTTTCATTGTGGGAGCATTGCATAAGGTTCGTTAAATAGTGATTAAACTTGGTTACCAGTTCTTGACCCTTGAGTGGTTTATTATCTACTGTCAATTCAAAGTCGTCGTTACGGGGGGTAAGTGGGTGCAAAAGTTTATTCAATTCCCGCCACATGACATCACGCCGGGAGGAAGCCTCAGAAAACACATGTTCGAAGTACATTTTTTTAGTATAGCGTAAGAACTTTGTCACAAAGTTTCGGTACTTTATAAAGGCTACAAAATCGTACCTGTTCTCTGTTTTTACAAACTTATGGTACAATAAATCTTTTTTACGGATCATCTTCAGACATTCGTCTGTAATCCATGGTTTCCTTATATTATTATTTTTCTTGGCCATCTTAAGAGGAAAATACTTTTTATATGCATCTTTATATGATTCTAGAAAAGTATCGTAGGCATTATCAGCAGTGGTGCACAGAAGTAAAGGGTTCCACCAAATAGAGGGATTTTTCTGACGAAAAGTAGTCAAAGTATTCTGATTAATATCGTGAAAAGCGAAAGATTTGGGGCATTGCTTACGTCTTAGTATTTCTGTGTGCATTGAGAACATATATATAGGTAAATGGTCACCTATATGTACACCAATCACACCGGACATGGTACTGCTACTTTTATCACTGGTTATAAATACATCAATAAGACTTTGGGAAAGACGGCCCATACGAGTCGGTTCTTTGATCGCGTTCATGCAGCCGAAATAACCGAAAAAGAGCTCTAGATCACGCGAATGTGCGCTTGCCTGTAATATGTTAATGTTAAAGTCTCCACCAATAGTTATTTGTAAACCATCAGACGAAACAAAATTGAGAAGGTCTTCTAAAAATGCGAAACAATTTTCGAGTTTTCCATCAGGGGGGCGGTACACAACAACAAAAATAGCATTTTTACATTGCACCATTAAAGCTTCATAATCTGTCGTAACTGTCGAAAATTCGTTCATTGTAATACAAGAAAGCGGTGTATACACGAGCTGTAACACACCCCCACCTCGCGATTGGACGTATTTAGAAAGAACGTGTTGAAGCCCGAAAGGCACAGCACTTCTGTGTCACTCGTATACCAGGTTTCCGTTATCATGACAACGTCGAACTTGAAACTTTCAAAGCTGCGTTTTCTTTTCTTGTAGTTTCACATTCTTCTTTCATTTCCTCGTAGCTTTTGTTTAAGAATTCGCAGCTTTTTTGCATTTCTACATTTTCTTTCCTAGTGGTTTCATATTGTAACGTGGCGGCAGATGACACGAACCATGAGGTGGTGAAGCGATGTATTTACATGACTATTTACAGGCAGCCATTCCGAGCCGCCCAGTGGGCGCGTGATTGCAAACGCTTCGCTGCACAGAGCACCCACGTGACACGTGTGATGTCACTGCGCGCGCTATTCTTTTGAACGCCTGCTAAATGGAACCCGCCGTTGTGGCTCTGTAGCCTTGACGTAGAGCACTGAGTATTGGCGCTGGCGGCTTGGGTTCGAGCCCCAGCAAGTCGATCTGTTTTTAGGGGCGAAGCTCCTTAGGGCGTGGGTCTGTCCATCCTCGACGCATGTATGTAGCCACCTCTAGTTTAGTTCTTGGATTGTTTACTAGATGGCGGTACTTGTATATGATGAAAAGATGCGCTTGGATTGTTTACTAGATGGCGTGGCTACCTCTAGTTTAGTTCTTGGATTGTTTACTAGATGGCGGGGAGCGTTGTAATAAAATCCGTTCGCTGTTGGCGCGCGCTCGGAGTCGCCCGATGGATAAGGCTGCAGATGTGCGAGCCCGCGAGGCAGAAGCGCTCCGTGAAGCTGCGCGACGCCGCCGCCAAGATCCTGCCGTACGAGAGCGGGAGGCCGAAGCGTGTCGTCTGGCTGCGCGACGACGCCGCCAAGATCCCAGCGTTCGAGAACGAGAGGCCCAAGCGTCACGGCAACTGCGGGAGGACCCTGCCGTACGCGAAGCTGCACGGCTGCGGCGCGAAGAGGATCTCCAAAACGTCAGAGAACGGGAAGCGGCGAGAAAGCGCGCGTATCGGCAGGCAGACCCCGATGCAGTGAGAGCTCGTGAGGCGTCTGCAAAACGCATCAGGCGAGCTCAGCCCCAAGGTGCCGACGCGCGGTTTAAGCGAGACTTTCTAGACGTTACGTTCGGACACAGATGTAGTGGGCGAACTTTCACTGAAGAGTCACGGTTTTACCGATGATTTCCCCTCAGGAGCTTCGCCCACTCATCATCATTCACCACGTGGATATGCTGTGAATTTTTTTTTTTCATCTCCTATTTTATTTCTACATTTCATTTTTTTCTTCTAAACTGAAATGTACGGGTCGTTTTTGTTAATATTGGTGATTTGGTATGTTTTAGGTCGCGTTATTCCTGGGGCGCAGCCAATAACCACTTTGAAATACGGTTCTCCATCGCACGAACAGACATGTCACATGGGTGCTCTGTGCAGAGAGAGAGAGACAGCCTTTATTAGAAAAGGATGACCACTGGTCACGATGGGGGAAAGGAATGGGGAGGGAGGGTAAGAGAAAAAAAAATAAATAAATGCTGGTCGTTCTCAGTAGACTCAATAACTGGGCCAGTTCTTAGAACCTGCAATTCATGGGCCAGTTCATGGTGATCGCAATAGGGTTAGAGCACATACACAAGTTCGTTCGGGGGAGGACCCGCTCAAACAACCCGTGCCAGACCGCTTTTAAATGAATAAACCGCTCAGCGAAGCGTTTGGAAATACGCAGCCCGGGCTTGCTGCGCCCCGTACCCATCTTCTTCCTTGTCATCATTAGTGGTGGGCCTTGCTTGCGCGGGTATTCTCCTGTCCCGTGACATCACCTCCCCGGTCGATGAGGACCATCCCAGTCGACGACGAGGCAAATTGGCGATTGAATGCGGATGAGATGAAAAATGCAGTGACGAATCACTTGCCGCCACGTATGAGGATGACGACGTTGATAATGCCTGGCCCAGCAACAGCAACGGCGTCTGCCGTGACGAACCACCGAAGGTCCTCGAGCCACGTCAGACGGAAGGGCGGGGAACACATCGTCGGCGTGTCTGGGTCGGCTCGTCTCAACTGGTCTTCGTTCGGGTCTTGCGAGCTGGGGACACGGGGCGGGGACATCGTCTAGTTCTGGTCTCGACTGGGCTGGGGCAGCCCGGCGCGGCTTCGTTGTCCTTGGCGGCTGCGTCCACTTCGATGCGATGCGGTGCTGGGGCGAGGATGGGGCCTGTCCCGTGACAATATTCTTCTTTAATTTCCTCGTAGCTTTTCTGCATTTCCCTTACTTCTTTTCGAAATTCACGCTTAAGATCAGCGATCTCGCCTCTTAGGTCAGCAATGTCATTTTTCATGACCAAAGCAATGCGGGATTATACACAAGGGCACACAATAGCAATGACACTGGGTGGTTGGCACCAGAGGCAACAGAAAAAGTCACTGAGTAAGCGAAAAAAGATTACTGCAGAATATTCAAACCTGTGAAATAGGAAGGCGACTATCAGGCGACCGTTCTGTTCGCTGCCTCCGCTGCCAAGTGATGCTGAGGTGGACGGAGCGTTCTTTTATAAGATCCATTTCGTGACGAAAGCCACACGTGGTCCAAGAAACAGGGGTGTGGGGAGGCGATGTGGCGAGGGGGTGTGGCGAGTCTACCCGCTAACCCGCACTAATCGACTTCAATCCATTCACCTCTTAAGTGTAAGGTTAAGCAGATTCGAGATAACATAAAAATGCTATCAAATATACTTTAAAAGTGGAAATTAGGATTCGCCATTTTTTTAAATCTCATGTTCTCTTAGAGCAGTAACCAAAAGACACAACGGTACTGTATACAAGAAAAAGTTACGTTAATTTTGAGAACTGCGCGTGTTTGTGTCTCAGTGCTGTTTGTATATAACTGCCCATTCAAACTATAAGTGGAAGATATGGATGTATTGTTGATAATGTCCCTGAAGGCCTTCACAAGCGGACAGGGATGCATGCGAATTAACAAGACATTAAAAACTTTACGCGATTTTGAACACCATGTAGAGAAACCATGAAGAATATTCCATGATATATTGCCTCGTAATATGCGTTATAACTTAAGTTATTCTAAACGTAAAAGATAATTGGGAAAGATGGGCAGTGCCTAACGCAAACTAATACTGTATACGGACAACTTTACATTAAATTGAGGGAAATAATTAGAAGAGAACATGATGGGCCTTGGGAACTGCAGACTACGCAAAATATTTCATGGTTCTGCCTGGGGAGTGGCAAAATATCTTCAGACGCAAGGTAGGGTACCGAACTGGAAAACTAGAAATCACATTTTTGAAGCCCGGAACCGGTTCGGAACGGTTCCTTCGATTCGTTCCGGTTCGGGTTCAGTTCCAAAATGGCGGAAAAAATACGGTTCCGGTTCAGTTCCGGTTCCGGGCAAAAATTCGGGTTCGGTTCCGGTTCCGGTTCGACACCCTGGCATGAGGGCCCCGTGCCCACCGCCTCATCGGAAAGTAAACGTCATGTCGAGCCCATCCAGCCGAAATATGAAAGTTCTTTTGAGGTGAGGGGAATCAGCACCTCTCCGTTGCCATCCTTTTCAAACAGCGCCTCACCTCCACATATGCAGTTCTTGCAAGACAACGTAAACTGGATGCAGAGGCTTGTAACGGTAATTCTGATTTCTTTTCTGAGCAAAGCTGTTTCGGGATGTGCTAGCGAATTATTTGAAGCGGGCAGCACGTAAAGTGCATTAAGCTGCGGAGCACAGCATTGTAGCCTTGATGTGGGAAGCGGGGCCATTTTTTTGGAAGTAGCCTAAACACTATAAATTCAGTCTAGAAAAGGTTGACTGGCTTTCAATAGTCTTCGGTGGTCTGGAGAGGCACTGAAAAGCTGATTAATGAGCCCCAGAGGCGGCTACAAGTGGCCACCGTATCTTCGAACAAGTGCAAAACAGAGGAAAGAGTAAAAAAACGACGTACATAAGTGCTGTAAACGTCATCTCTTCACTCTGCACTGTGTTTTGAGCTGTTTCATTCTGAGATATACCAACTTCCCAACTACAATCACTTTTGCAAGTGTATGATTAGTCGATCAGTGAGGCTAAGGCTAATAATTCTTCCAGTTTACGAGAAGCATGCAGGGCGTAACTTCGTTTACATCACCCGATGCGTCAGCTGAAGACGTCACATGTTTACATCTTTTACAACGTGGACTCGCGCCCAGGTCGCCTCCCTCTACACCATACGTCACGCCGCCTTGACCAAGAGGTAAGAGTAGATCATGCCCCGCGAGAGCTGTCTCAGCGGGGAGAGTTGGCTCTGAGCGCCCTGCCAGAAGCCCCGGGCCTGTTTTTGTACGCCTCTCTCTCTCTTAAAGTAACAATTTAACAAAAGGACAACGCCGGTGTTTGTATTTTCTATTTGTGCTGTAAAAAAGCCAAAGTTTGCTTATGTTCGGTGCAACATACCCTAAAATTTAATTTCTATAGGGGAGATATAAAAAGTCAGCAATTAAAGAGTTCGTGTTCAAGAGAATAGAACCTACAGTACGCTAAAAATAAAGACAACTGAGCGCATGCAGATATAGTACATGGGCAGAAAACCCACGTCTGAATAATATGTTTGACTGGAAGTGCAGTTCTCAGGACAAGGGAGGGCACCCAATATGTGCCAGGTATCGAGCTGCCAAATGACATTTTACAATAAGATAACCCACTCGATGTAGAAATGGTATCAGAGATTTCGGATACAATGAATAAACTGGGGCTTCGCAAAACAGTGAAAATGACGGTAATAACTGTATTTGACTCAAACCTGCGGGGAGGGAAGAAGAACAAGTGAATATTGTAGGATTCCTCCTCTTAAGACTGCAACCAGCAGCCAGCCCTTGGGTGTGAGCAGCATTTTCGGCCCGTGGTTGTCATTGGGTTTCTTTTCGAAGTACAAGCTTTGAAAAAAGGCCCCCAATGCTCGGAACCAGAGAAGGTTATAAAACGTGTTTGTAGAGTTGGTGGCCGAACCTCGCAATCACACATCCTGTGAACGTGGCTCGCAATACTTGCAGTAATCTTTGTGCAGTTCGGAATAAATGCGAACGATTAATACAGAAGTTCTCGTCAACGTGGGGTTTCAAAATAATTAACAAATGGGCGAAAAAAAGCTTAGCTTAGCAAGTGTTAAATCAGCATGTCTCAAAGCAGGAATTTTGAAACAGGCGCCAAACAGACATTACTCAAGGCGGGGCGCTGCGCACACTCGAGGAAGGGCACAAATGAGAGCTAGCGCTAAACTTGCAAACTGAAGAAATATTTTTAACGCCTGCTAAGAGAGACAAACATTTTAGAGTCTTGTGAGCATAAGGAGGTTGTTAGGGCCTTAAAACCGTGAGAGCCATGCTTAGCCTATGATGACTCCGGCTGGCTGGCCATCTGGGCCTACTCCATTGCAGTTGTTCTTCCCTTTATTGATCAACCTGTCCTCATAGAAGCCATGTCACGACACCTATACTACCCCACATATTCCATGCAACCATGAGACTCGACGCCGCACACAAACAAACAAAAATGTCTCGGTTACTCAAGTCTGCCACGAGATCTGAAGGCGATAGCATAGGAATAATTGTTAAAGACTTATTGACTTATCAAGAATAGTAACTCAACATACTGTTCTCGGCCCTCTACTTATACTAATCTATATTATTGACTCTCTAATAACATATCTTCTAACATCCACCTTTGCACCGATGACTGCTTAATTTAGCGCCCTATCCACAATACTAAACACTCCGTCACCTTACAATCTGATCATTCTCTGGTTCAATCTTGGTGCGAAAAATTCCGAATGTCCCTTGATATTAAGAAAATGCGTGTCGTATTCATTTACCGTCGACCGCATTACGTAACCGCTAAATATCCTATTTTTATCTGATATTGCACCAGTTAGTTTGTGTAAATACCTTGGCATTACCATAACTTTAGATCTCACCTGGTCATTCCATATCATTAACATAAGCAATACGCCAACCGCGTTCTCGGCAATCTCCGAAGAAACTTACGCCGCACCCCGTCCTCCGTTAAACTTCTTACTTATCTTGTCCTCCCGAACACTTGTCCTCCCGAAGCTGGAATAGGCATGCGCCTTTTGGGATCCCCATTAAATTACTCTTACTGAGACGCTTGAATCGCTTAGGAGGCAATGAGGAAGTACATTCACATGCTCGAGAACTGATTACCCGGGCTCCCGGGCTCCTGCTTCTTTTGCTCCTAACCACAGCATCCCCATCCCCCTGTACACATACACCGACATTACACTGCACCACAGACTGAACTGTCGAACCCTCCGCCTCACTCCCCCCCCCCCCCCCCCTACACAGCTCCCTATCACCAGAGGAGGCCCGCATGTGGCGCATCATCCAAGCGCATGCGTTCCCTCACCGCGCGATGATCCTACAGCACTCCCACCCCCACCTGTTTCCCTCAACGCGCTGCCCGCACTGTGGGGCACTGGACGCGCACTTTCATTCCCTCTGCCAGTGCCTGAAGAATCCCTACCCATCCCTCCCCACCCCCCAGGCCTGGGAGCAGGCAATGCGGAGCTCCGAGGTTTCGGACGAGGTGCGAGTCACCTCCCGAGGCCTCCGGGTCACTGCGGCCCTGTGGGCAGCCGCCACCGCACCATTAGGGGGAGCTCTTTAAATAAATGTTATTTCCCTCTCTCTCTCGATCCAAAACCGTGCAGCCGTATTAATTAACAGAGATTACTCCTTTCAAGCCAGCGCGACCGAACTCAAATCTCGAGCTAATCTTGTTACCCTTTTATCGCGGCGCAAAACTCATGGATTTTGCGTTTTTAATCGTTTTTATCATTCCATGCACATAAACCATGTTTTCATTCCTGCTTATTGCCGTTCATGTCGACTCATCCGTTCCAAAGCTGTTTATCCCGCTCGTGCGCATACTGATGCCAACGTCATTGTTCATATTTACTTCAAACATCTAGGGACAGGAATGGTCTATATACCTGCTCACGTCGTGCACCAACCCTGCATCATTAATTTCAAAGAGGTCATCGTACAAATCATTCTTCAGAGACTTGTTATCCCCTCATGTAACGCTCTCAGCGGGTGTTTGATGTATATTACATAAATAAAAAATCCTGTTTCTGTGCATTCCTTCCCCTTCGTTTCTTCATTTTTTGTGAAAATTACTTGAATAGCCGGACTGACGATGATTCAGGCAACAGGTTCACCAGAATCTGAGTCCTGGATGGATGGCTGTACTCCTGTTCACGTGCCACCACTTCAGGTTTTCACTTGGGGCACGCACCAGTGTAATAAGCTAACTCTTGTTCGTCTCCTGGCAACCAGCCGAAATAACGCCGTTGTAACGCACTAAGTAACGGACTTGGTACTAGCCAACGTACCGCGGGAACATACCCTGAGGACAGGAATTTTTCACACTTAAAAAACCCTAACTCTGCGCCGAGTTTTAATTTTTTGTCCCAATGAATTCACAATGAAGGTGTAAATGTTACAGAATTCTGGTCTCCTTTCAATACGTGGACGTTTGCGGAAGCTGTGCGGTTATCAAAAATGGCTGTAACTCCTATTTCATGAGAAGTATCCAAAAAAATACCCCCCCCCCCCCTCCCGCTCTGTCGAAACTACAACGATGAAGGAACGCGAACCTTTCCAAATCGAGTCCAACACCAAACGCAGCCACCCAGAAGCGAGCAGACCTCTTACTGTACTGTGATTGTGCTCCATAGTGCTCTACTGGTACCGGCATTCCATGGCTGTTCCTAGTGTTTCACCATCATCGCCATTAAACGGGGGGGGGGGGGTGAATTTAAAAATTTTGCATGTCCATGCACCCGTCTGCTATTCCAAACTGCTTCGACTGTGCAGGAATGGCGCAATCTCACGTTGGCTTCACTTAACCCACGACCATCACATTCGTCAGAGAAGGTTGGCTTTCCTGCAGTGCGTGTTGAGTGAACTACATAGGACATCAGTGAGAGGCGGAAAAATTCCCTTGAACAAATTGTATGAGTAATAGCTACTAGCACGACTCTAACGTGGCGCCGAGTTTCAGCAGATTTTCGTATTTAGGTAGTTTGCAGGTAAGTTGTAAGTACAGCGATTTCCTCTCCTGTTATACGTGGACTTCTACGGGAGGGAAACGAACAGCCGCACTTTTGTTCCCTATAACTACAATTTAGTCCTTATAAGTTTCGGTCAGCTAGTTAAGGAGGAAGTATGCTCAATCGCAGATTATAAACAAACTTGTTTTGTTTTTTACATGGGCCCATTGAGGTAAATCAGAAGACAACTTCCCTTCTCGTTATTCTTCACAGAGTGAAAGGGCTAGTGTTTTTTTTCTGATATCACCCGGCAAATGCAGTCTAACGTGCAAACGGCGTCTTTGGAGTTTTCCCACCCTGTACAATAATTCCATTCTTGTCATCATGAAGCGTCTAACTTCAAATGCTGCCGCCCTCCCCCACCGTTGGCTATTCTTCAGGTCAGGTTGCCGTCGCATTTTCACAAAGCAATCCGGTTCACCCACAAATGACCCCTCCTGGGTGCAGGCATCCCTGAAAATTACGGCCAGGTTTTATAATGCTCCCATCCTAGCGCCAGCGAAGCTTTTGGGTTATCAGTAATGGCGTCTGTAACGTGACAACGCCCTGCAGGAAAGAGAGCTTTCTCTGACGATGATGGTGAATGATCATAAGTGAAGTGAAAGAAAAAAAACTGGCCTTGCAATCTGCTCCTTTTGTTGCAAATGTCGACAAAATACGATAGTCTTTCGCGACGTTTGCCAAGTAAATTCCTCCTTACGCTTTCCGGCTCACCTATCATGCTTCTCCCACGGTAAACACCTTAAAGGTTTACTCGAGTCAATTTAAATTTATCGCGTTCCACAGCTCCGGGCCGAGTTCCTCTATGTAAGCGTTGCCATACGGTGGAGACGAGCGTGAATCGAAGCTCCATACTTCAACGTTTATAGAACCGTGTTGCCCTGCTGCACGTGCATTCCAAGCGGAACGTGGAACCTATGTAGTGGAACCTTTCGTAACAGTTGCAGGTTGATTTCTTAAAACGCCGCAAAGCTACAGTGGCGGGGGCAACAGCAGGCGATGGAGGGAATTTTCCTTCTGCAGTGGCTGTAGTATTTCATTTCGCGAAAATCCTCCTTCTTCAAAATGGCGCAACTCTTGGTGCGGTCAATAGTTCAGCCTCGACTAGTCTATCAGGCTCAATTCCAGCATATGACCCAAGATGAGTGGGCCCGACTTGAAGCAATTAATAGCGCTACAAGGCGGGCGATCACCTGCCTCCCTCAAATAACGCCTATACCCTCTCTTCAGGCAGAAGCTCAACTTAACACCCTGGATGAGCTTGAACATCAGCGCCGTTCCGGCACCGGCAAAAACAATTTTTTTCCGAAGGCAGCGGCGTTCGCGATTTATATGGGTCGTTCTCTACCCGCCTTACCCGTCCACCCTGTGTGCCCAAGGTCCTTGTGCTACAGCGTGTGACCTGGTGTCTGTGAGAGTTTATAATGCCGCCTCAGCTCTCACTCCGGCTTTCTTTGAGGGTGCTGTACACACTTGAGAGTGAAACTGCTACGTTGTGCGATCTTTTGTGCCGAACTGACTTGAGAACGTTCTTCCCTATGCCTCGTTTGATGTTCCTTCGCGCTTAGTTAGTCTTTTAAACTTCGCGTGGTCGTCCTCGTGCTACGTACGTAGGGGTATTTTTTTCTTAATCATCAAATTGGTTTTTCTTAAAAATGTTTGTTTGACTTTTCGCCGTATTTGTTTATTTTATATTTGCTTTAAACCTGCCATAGCCTAGCTGGAGCAGGTCTTGTTCCCCACATTTTTTTTCTTTTTTTTCTTACGGGGAAGGGGGGAAACATGGAATTGGAATTGGAATTGGCTAGGCCGCCCTGGGTGTACCATCAGGCGACCGCGACAATCGGCCGCTCATTCGACTCCACAGTCGGTCGACGGGAAACGCACACGCACAATCCACGGGCGTACTATTACTAGCGACTGCGAGCCAGCCCTAGGTTTTAGAGGCATTTGTGGATGCTGGGGCCCAAGACGGCGTTTTAAAGATGGCGATAGAATGCCCCTCTCATTCAGAGGCGAACCAAAACTGCGCTTATGAAACACTCCGTACCTTGCCATGGCCATGCTGGCGCAGCTCACAGCCATCCGGGACGGACTGCAAGCGCTACTACCGGCACTTCCTCAAGCGCCTGGGAGTTTTACGGCACAAATGTACACGGACTCAACGGCGGCCATACGGGACTGGCGACGTGTAGCCTCCGGCTCGTCTGTCTCAAGAGATATTCATAACCTACTGGACACGTACCCCTGCCCTCTCGGACTGTCGTGGATCCGGCGTAATACTATCACCGTTCATATTGCGGCGGATAGTTTCTGTAACCTGGCGTCAGTTCCACGGCCCCTGCCCTTGCTGACAACTTGCCCACATGAACATTTTCTCGAACTAATGGAAGATCTGCGGCGCGCCACACGTGCTCTCGTCCCACCGTGTGGAACAGACCTTCCTAGTGGGCTCGCTCGCTGGGACGAGATCCTGCTTCGTAGACTTGGAGTTTATTTATTTATTTATTAATTTATTAATTAATTCATTTATTTATTTATTTAGTACATACTGCAGGCCCAGTTTGGGCCCAAGCAGGAGGGGCAATACAGCACATACAATACACGCAAATACACACCACAAAAATGTAGCCGCAGATTATGGCAAACAAAATATCAAACATAGAAAAAACAAAAAAAAAAAAAAAATTCACTACACAAATCAAGCAACCGCTAGTTAAAGAAAAAGAACTATGCATGGAAACAAGAATACGTAAAAAACCGTTCACTACACAAATCAAGGAACCGCTAGTTTAAAACAAAATCACTAAATTAGATCTATGCTATGGGTAGACTGTAGTGATGACAAAGGCAAGCTGATCCAATCCGTTATCGTACGGGGAACGAAGGAGTTTTAAAAAAATTAGTTCTGGCATTATAAGGTGTTAACGATTTTTCATGTCGATGTCTTGTTAGTCGTGTCACCAATGGTTGTAGGAATGGCTCAGGATCCAGTGAAAGCTGCCTGTTATACAGCTTAAAAAGAAACCTAAGCCTGAAAATTTTTCTCCGCTTTTGAAGGGATTGAATGCCAAGTTCAGTCATTAAATTTGTGGGCGAGTCGCTGTTATGATATTTAGAATTAGAAGTTACAAAACGTATTGCTTTCCGCTGGATCGTTTCCAATGCTTGAATATTTAGGTTAGTATGAGGGTCCCAAACTGTGCATGCATATTCAAGTTTGGGTCTGATAATGGAAGTATATGCTAGAAGTTTGGTATCTGACGGAGCATCCTTTAAATTGTGCCGGAGAAGGCAAAGCTTACGAAAAGCTGATGCACATACGTTCGACACATGGTTATTCCAAGAGAGAGTATTTGACAGTGTGACCCCAAGATATTTATATTCATTTACTTCAATTAAAGGACGGGATGGAAGAGTATACGTGAAGGACAGGCTCTTGCGTTTGTTGATTATCTTAATGAACACAGTTTTGTCGGCGTTTAGCTTCATATCCCACTTATCACACCATGACTGAATATTATGAAGGTTAAAATTAAGTTGCTCTTGGTCTTCTTTGCAAGTAATTTCACTAAACAACGCGCAATCATCGGCAAACATTTTAATTTGAACTTTGTCTTTTACTACGGCAGCAATATCATTGATGTAAACTAGAAATAACAAAGGCCCCAACACACTTCCCTGCGGAACACCAGAAGCTACTGGTAGACGAGTAGAAGTTATCGAATCAATGCTAACAAACTGAGTGCGGTTAGTTAAATATGAAGAAACCCAGTTTATCAAAAATTCAGGAATACCAATTGATTCTAGCTTGTGAATTAGTTTGCCATGATTAACAAGATCAAATGCTTCGCTGAAGTCTAAAAAAATGGCGTCCACCTGGCCTGCTTTATCAAGAACACTTGCGAAGCTGTGGATGACTGTAGTTAGTTTCGTCACGGTAGAGAGGCCTTTCCGGAAACCATGCTGGCAGGGGTGAAGTAAACCGTTAGTGTTCAGGAAATTGGTAATGTAAGTAGCTATAATATGCTCAAGTAATTTACAGCAAGACGACGTTATCGAGAAGGGACGATAGTTAGGCACTAGTGCAACATCACCTTTTTTGAACAGAGGCACAACACGTGCCGTAAGCCAGTCTGGAGGTAGTGTAGCCGAAGCAACGGATGCACGGAAAATAATAACAAGATACTGGGAAATCATTTCAGCATACCGGTGCAAAAAAGTATTTGGTATACCGTCAGGCCCAGCCGAGGATTTAGTTTTTAAGTTAAGAAGCATGGAAAGAACGCCATGCGGAGATATAAAATCAGATTCCGGGGACGAAGACAGCGACGTGATGGGGCGGAGTACGGAATTCGGTACATTGGAAAAGACACTATGAAAATATTCATTTAAATGATCAGCTATTTCTTGTTTATCAGTCAAAACCACGTCACCACGCTTTATTCGGTGGATCATTTTCTTTTTCTCCCTTAGGAAACCCCAAAATTTTTGTGGGGCATTACGAATAAAATTAGGCGAGGTTATTTGGAAATAACGACGTTTTGACTGCTTCAGGGTTTCGTTTAGGGCAGTTTGGGCCACCTGTACTGCCTCACGGGGGGCGCGTCTTCTCCTCATTTGTTTAACTTTCCTTTTAAGGTGTATGACGTCACGCGTAACCCAGGGTGTTAATTTGACAGTTTTTTTTACTTTGTTTGGAATAAAGTTACGAAGGCAATAAGCACATATTTCCTTGAACCGGTTCCATAATTCTGTGGCGTTAGTACCATTGAAATTGCTAAGGCATAAGTCGAGGTAATCGAGCACGCTTTCGTCCCTTGCACGCGAGAAACCCTTTACACACACCTTTTTAGAAACGGAAGAAGGGCGCATAGCACCCAGATAACAAGAAAAAAACACCATTTTGTGGTCAGACAAACCAGGATCAACAGATGCAGCATAAAGTTCAATAGAGCGACTAATAAAAACTAGATCAAGCACGGAAGACGACGTAACATCAACTCGGGTTGGATCAGTGACAATCTGTAGCATGTCATGACTAAACATAATGTCGAATAAATGCTGGGCAGGTGAACCACACGTAGGATGGGGATTATTCCAGTTAACGCTAGGGAGATTAAAATCACCAGCTATAATGATCTTACTGTTCCTGTTAAACGTGTTAATATGATCATGAAGGTCACTCAAAAATTTAGCAGGAGAGTCCGGTGCGTGATACACTGCACAAAGTAACAAAGACCGCTCCCAGCAGGAAAGCTTCAAAACGATGCTTTCGTGATCGTCTATCTGACGGACAAGCTCAGCTGATACATTACTTTTAACCAAAACCGCGACGCCACCGTATCTCGTGGGTCTATCCCGACGAAACACTTGGTAAGATGGTGGAAATACGTCATGGTCATCCATTTCAGCACGCAGCCAAGATTCTGTTATGACGACCACGTGGGGTTTGTAGCCCAGAATAATTGATTCTAGCCTATCTGCTTTATTTGCGATACTTCGAGCATTGATGTTTAACATGCGGAAACCTTTATCAAGAGTTGGCTCAAGTCAGTCATTCTTATTACAGTTCGTTTGTGGTAACGAACCGTTTGATTGTTTCGAGTTTTTATAGCTACTCTCTGTGGCTGACTGAACGCGTGCGTTCACGGTAGTTGCGCTAGCAATCTACCCTGCGGTAACCCGGGCGTGGCCACCGTGATACCATGCCCCGTTTACCAACAACTGCCCCTTCTGTACGGCTTCTGCCGAAGGTGCCGACACCAATAACCTGCTATAGACGTTTCCTTCCCTGAGTACAGTGAGATTCCGACACCTTCGCGGCACAGGCCTGCATCGTGGGAGACCCCCGATCTTCAGCGATGGCTTTTGGGGCCCCACCACAGCAGTCTTCTGGACTTCCTCCGGGAAACGGGTGCCAACTTGTACCGGCAGGACATCATGCCAAAGGTCATACTATCGCATTTAAAGAAAAGTACCCATGAATGTTTTAAAGGAACCCTGTAAATACCATTTACGTATTGATTTTCTGCCTCCTATTTGCGTAATGTTTGGTTCATGTTCCACAATGCTGATAAGCAGGAACCGGACTTTCACGTTTAGATTTGACCGTGCGTATATAAAACTATAGCTGAGCTTCTGCTTCACTTTGGTCGGGTGGCTTAATGAAGTCCCAGACAGACAAAAAGACATACAGACAGACCAAAATGTCTGGGTTTATGTAGTCCAAGAAAGGCTATCCTCTTTAAGAATGCTCGCGGTGGCCAGAATCAAAACTGGGCTCCTCGCGTTATCAAGCCGCCGTCCGTCAACATGCTCCATTCTGACATTCTGACTCATGCTCCATTCTGACATTCTGACTCAGACGACAACCAAAGAATCCGTCACGAGAAGGCTTCGCGATAACCCATCGTCGTCGTTTAACTGGAGGGTTCATGATTTTTTCTACCTGCGCCAGCTCTCCCCCTCTCGGCTACCCAGCTGCCCTCAAACACCTCAGCTTCGGAGAAGCGCACTGCTTTGACTATTTTCAGCGTGCTTGCTCCCGTCTATTGACTGTTTTTCTCCTGCTTCCTCCTCATCCTTATGGCAAGAAAACGCAAGACTCCCGCCCCCATCCCCTCAAAAAAATGGGCTTGCCCTCTCTGCAAAGCCCACCTGCAAAGTCGGGACAGAGCTCATGTCAGCTAGGCCCGCCGCAGCCCGGGCTCCTGCCAACCTCAAACCAAATCCAACGCTCACGGTCCCCACAGTACCTAAATTGAAGGACTACTCCACGGGAAGGAAGAAGCTACCACAGCTCTCTGACACGCTCACAAGACAACAAGCAACCCTAATAAGACGAGCTCAGAGAGACGTCTTGGACTCTCCAGATAGACTGCACAAGATATGGGGAAATCCTGATACAGCGCCCCCACCTTGCTCCACATGTAACGTCATACTAGACCAAGATCACATAATCTGGAACTGCACAACCATACACAGCACTAAAAAACACCACACAAACGATAGCTGAGCGGAACAAGCACCACCGAAGAACCAAGGCAATTTGCGGCATACATCAGGCAGCGGCTTGAAGACGTCACCAGAGGTCCTCTGGGTCACCAGAGGTCCTCTGGAATGTAAGGACTATGCAGGCCTGCGTGCATGTATTTAATAATAGCTTTTCTCTCTCTCTCTTTCAGCTGTGCCACCACTTTACGGAGAGTATACAAACGGTAGCGGTGACGGGGTCGACCACAGGTAATCATGGACTCGCTTAAGGGGCTTGTTGCATTGGCGAATGCGTTCAAGATCCGACTTCTGTCATGTCGTGCTACCGTGGTGGACGAGGGGCTTGCTGGCGAGGAGTTGCCTCCATTTCCGCGACACAAAGCCAGGAGCAAGACTTCACTTGTTAAATGCATGACTGGTATAGAACAGCGATGATACAGGAAGCAGCACACTGGCGTGCTTACAACTTAAAGTGGCAGAGAAACGATTTTAAAAAGAGCCCGGGGTGCACTGCCTAAGCTAGACGAAGTGAGAAACGTTAGAACCATAAGTCCCAACAGCTAGCAGACTTTCAGTTGATTAATTTATTGTGGGGTTTAACGCGCGACGCTACACAGGCGATGACGCGCGCTGTAGTATAGGGATCGGGATTAAGTTTGTCCACCTGGGGATCTTTAACGCGTGCAAAAATCTCGAACACACGGGCGTTTTCACTTTTCGCCTTCATTAGAAAAGCGGCAGCCGTGGCCGGGAATCAAACTCGCGAATTTCAGAGTGTTGCTCTTTCAGTGTGTTTCTCACAGCACCAAAAAGTACAAGTACGCAAAAGATCCTCCGCAGGTCCCGTGATAAAAGCCGGCGCAAGCTGTGCCGAGAGATGGCGGGAATGGAGGAGTTGAACCAATACCTTCTGGACTTTAAAGCGGCAGGACGCTTTGCATTCGGACTGCTGACGTCGCGAAGTGGCGCTGTATGCCGCGGCATCTGCGCAGTGGGAGTGCGCAGTGCGCAGTCAACCTGTTCGGACGTGCTTTTCTGGTGCTCCGACAACAGCGTGTTTCTACAGTGAAGGACAGCGAAACGGCCGAGACAGCGGAGGACAGCCGAAGCTGAGTATTAACCTGCACGCTTCTTTCCCGTTGTGTCGTGTTTTTCAGCTGAGATGACGCGTAGAAAGCTGGTACAGTGTGGTAGCTGTCCGCGGCAGGTAGACCCAGAGGACTTTCAGCGGGATGGCGGCGAGGCAGACGAAGGGGCAGGTACGTGTCGGTTATGCGTAGTGGTGTCGCGGCTAGAATGCGTAGAAGCGGATAACTCGGGGTAAGCTAAGCGGGTTGCAGAACTGGAGGCAGCGCTAAGTAAAGTTAGAAGCAGCTGAGAGGAAGCTAAAAAGGGGCGTCATTTCGCCAACAAATGACGAACACCTCGGCTCATGCAGCGAAGCGGAGGCATGCACCGAGGTGACACCGGGGGTGGAAGCAACGAAAGGCAACAGCTACTCCCACGTGCTGCAAGATAGGACAGCAAAACCAGTCGATCAGCCGGGTACCAGTAAAGAGCGGCACGTGGCAGATGATAGCGTGGTAATCATTGCGGGTGACTCTAACATGAAGAGCAGCAGCGCTGCCATAGTGGAAAGGGTAAAGGGGGATAAGCGTGTGAAGGTGGGGTGTTTCCCAGGTCAAACGATGCATACGGTGATCACTGCAGCGAAGGGGCAGCTTTCCTTGTCTAGTAAAGCTAGAAACCTTGCGGTGATTGCCGCGGAGCTTAACGATGTTCTAAAGGGAGAGGAGGGAAAACTTGGCCAGGAGATAGCGAAGGGGGTAAAGGACCTGCGGGCGACGGCCCCAAATGCGCTCATTGCAGTCTGCACCGTGCCGGAGGTGATGAAGGAGGGCGTGCACACCGAACGGGCAGTACTCGCTGCTAACAGCGAGATCGTGAGGTGCGGCAGGGAACTTGGGCTTGAAGTGATAGTCGTGAACAGAGTAGTGGGCAGCATCGGATATAGGCAAGCTTTTCTGTGGGACGGGATTCACTTCAGCCCCAGGCTAGGAAACAAAGTGGGGCGGGGGGGGGGGGGGGGGGGGGGGGCTCAGGTGGGAGAGCGGTAGCTTTTTTAGGAGGACCCGCGCAGCTAAGGAAGGCAAACTAGGAGACAAAGGGGAAGCAAGGGACACATGCACACTCAACGCTGGGAGGCAGCCAGGCCTAGAGCTAAACGGAGAACCTACAGACGTAACTGAGAGCGTTGACAGAAGCGATTTAAGTGGAAGCAATGGAGCAAACAATTTTGTAAAAGACAAAAACAGACCACGTAAGCCGAAAGGGAAAAACAAATACAATAAATTTTTAATCATCTACACAAATATGAAGGGAGGCAGAAAGCCAGATAAGTGGGTGGAAATTCAAAAGCAACTTCAACAGGAAGGAATAGACGTGCACGCTTTAGCCGAGACTCACCTCCGGGACCTAGAAGCCCCAGCTATCATAGACAATTATGTCTGGGAAGGTTGCAACAGGACCACAGGAATGAAGAAAGGGGGAGGTGTTGGCATGTTGATTAAACAAGGGACCGACTGGCAGAGAGTGTATGAAAGCTGTAAAGAGCATCTATGGGTTAGAGGCACCATAGAGGGGAAAAATACATGGTTAGGAGTGGTGTATCTGTGGACCGGAAGTAGTGCTAGGGAGGAAAAGGAGGAAATTGTAAACTGTTTGAGAAGAGAGATAAACGAGTTCAAAGATTCGGGCGAAATAATCATAGTTGGAGATATGAATGCCCATATAGAAGGTTTGGGTGGATACACAGACCACAACGGTTCTGTAGTGATAGACCAATGTCAGGAAAACCGGTTTGTAATAGTAAACACGGAAAGCAAGTGTGACAGACAAATAATGTGGGAAAGTGGTAACAGACAGTCCAGCATAGACTACAGTTTATTTTCCAAGACAGTATACGGAAGGCTGCGGGAAATGAGGATAGATTAAAATAGAGCAGACAGCTTAGGAAGCGACCACAAGCGGTTTAGCTTGCACCTTGGAGGCGCAACCCGGACAAAAGTAGAATTAGGTACAATAGGAGGAACTAATTTGAATAATGAGCAGTTAAAGATCACCGCTGTTAGGTTGAAAGATGAAATCAATAAATACCTAGGCAAAAATTGGGATTACGACAAAATGATTGCGTTCATAATGGATATGATGAATGAAGCAAATCAACGAAACCGATGGAAAAGGAAGAGAATGCCGAGAAGCTGGTGGAATAAGGAAATAAAAGAGGCTATTGACCAGCGAAGAAAGGCGTCGAGAGAACATAGAGAAGCAAAAAGAACTGGTATGGAACCGGAGTAGTGAAGGAGAAGTGGGATACCTACCGGGGGAAAAAACCAAAGTGCAGAAAATGGTGCAAGCAAAGATCAAGCACAAAAGCGAGCACTGGATGGCAGAAATACGGAAGAAGGACAAAAGCGCATCCAAGAAGTTTTGGAACCATGTAAAATCACTAAGCTCAAAAAACGATAACCATTAAAATTACTGATTGATGACGAAGGGGAACATTTAGAGGGAGAGCACGTGTTGGCACATATTCATCGAGTGATTAGGGAGAAGTTCAGGACAATAGTGGCAGGAAAAATTCCCACCTCCCCTCGCGGGAACCCCTGTGTAGATGCGACGCATAGGGGGTTCACGTTGCAGCGTTGGACAGCGGAGGAACGGCGCTGGAACGATGGAGCGGAGCGGCGCAGGCACCCCGTTTTATAGCGCGCATAACGGTCAGGGGACGCGCCGGGGCCAGTGCGTCTGCCGCGGCTATGACGCAGCACAATCCAACACAATCCACTTTAATCCAATCCAATCCAAGCCAAGCCAAGCGAAGCCAAGCCAAGCCAAGCCAAGCCAAGCCAATCGAATCCAATCCAATGCCCCTCGCGAGAGAGGGGCATTGCCATTTACCATTTAGACAGCTTCGTTGCCGTCTTCGCGGACAGTCCGCCATGTTAAGCCCCGTTCCAATTCGAACGAAGCAGTCAACGAAGACTGCTTCGAGGAGACAGCATCGAAGTCAGCAACGATGCAGGCTACCTTCCGGTCTAAACTAATAAGTGACGCCAGCGCCACTTTTTGCGTATTAATATTGAAACAAAAGCACTTGTTCTTTTACTGAAATATTTAGTATAACTTACTAGTGATTAAGATGACTTTGTTTATATTTTTAAATCACGTAACGTTTGCAATAACAACGGTAATATTAGTTACGAAACTTGCGGCTCGCGCTTCTCAACATGTCTGCTACGATGGTGTCGTCTGCGCTGGTGTCGCGTTTGCGGCCGCGGCACCGTTCCAATTTTATTCCTTTAGACGTCTAGTTAGAGTACTTCGTAAGGTGTCTACCAAGCTGTCCGCGAATTGGAACGCAGCTAGAGTGTTCGCTATCGGAGAGGAGAGGAGTGAGCGGCGGAGAGCGCAGCTGGCGCGGCGAGGAGAATGGGGGAGGGGTGGACGCCGACAACGCCGGATGGATGCAGGGACAAGGCGAGTGAATGAGATGCGTTCGCATCTAAAAACCTCCACCGATAACATCAGCGCCACAGAAGGCTGCGGAAAGGGAAATAGGTTTGAGCAACCTTGATTGGAAAAAAGCCGAGCAAAAGGTTTCCCCCCATACAGCAGTGGGCCCGGACGGAATACCAATGCAACTGAAAAACCTGCTTGGACCTAAAAGTAAGGAATCGTTTATGAGGGAAATAGATACGGTGATAGAAACCAAACAAATACAAGAGGACTGGCTACAAAGTAGGATGAATTTATTGTATAGAGGCAGAGGAGACAAAGGCAGTATTGATTCATACAGACCACTCACAGTAACGTCAGTGGTGTGTAGATTCGTAATGCAGGCGAGAAAATCAGAAATAAAAGCATGGATGGAAGAAAATGAAATACTTGGGGAACTGCAGAATGGATTTAGACAAGACAGGCGACTGGATGACAATTTGTTCGTGATAACGCAATGCATTGAAATTGCGAAAGCACAGAATAGACCACTATGGATTACGTTCTTTTGCATTAAAGGCCAACTGCAACAAAAATTTACCTACGCCAAATTCTGTTCCAATGTGTAGTACGGACCCCAAATGTCTCTTCTAACCGAATTTTAAACTCCATACGTGCGCAGTATTTTTAATAAAACCATTCGAAAACACGCCCAGCCAGCCCCCACTCCACCTAGCGGAGTGTCGCCCGAACTGGTCGCTCGTCTGCATCAAACTTCCAGTGTGACGTTAGACTAAGGAGATTTGCTGTTCGTCACCTCCTCAGTCTGTCATGGTAGCCGCTCCCGAGTAAGCAGCATAACGGCGAACGGTACCTCTTGCTCACGGAGACAAGTCTTCGCGCAATGCCAACCACATTCGTGGCTTTCGCATGCAAGAACACCTACGCGACAACTGGAATTAGCTTTCACGCGTTTCCGAAATGCGAGAAGCTCAAGAAGCTCTGGGTTGCTGCGACGAAGAGAGCAAATTGGAGCCCCACTAAGAACAGCATGCTTTCTTTGGCGCATTTCAAGAACGAAGATTTTCTTCATGACTTGAGTGTTGCGGAGCACGAGCAACTGAAGTGTGCCCGACTAAGAAGGCGTCTCAAGCCGGCTTTGGTGCCTTCAATCTTCTCCCACATTGTCGAGGAAGCCCCAGGGAGCGTTTGAAAAGCGCCGGCGCAAAGAGGTAAGTTTGCTCGACGCAAGAAATGCAAACGTGGGCGATCTTTATGACAGTTAGCCGTTTGTACCCACTGTCATTTCCAGGTTGTTGCTTCTTTGATCGCGGACGCTCGAATTCCTTCACCGTCGGGCGCGCCGAACGTCACTGACGCTAGATTGCGTGCGTCATTGGATGCGCCAAACGGCATGGTATCGCCTGACCAGCCTGGAAACTCGCCCGAGAACCCGCCTGGGCAACCAGTGAGCTTGCCTCAAGATCCCGAGGACGTTCCGTTCGTTGAAGAAAACGGTGAGAGGCGCTTTCTGCGCTCAAACGATTGGCCTTTGCCGATTTCGTAATGCTAGTGAAAGCTTGCACGTAGACACGCGATCATAGCGGCGAGTCTGAAATGAATAGACGAAGACGGTCATTGCTACAAGTTCGCTGCGTGTTAATCAGTGAAAAGTAGGGATGTAAAATAACTTCACGACATTGTAGGAACCAAAACGCGAAATGAGGCTACGTGTGTGTGTGTGTGTGCGTGCATGTGCGTGTGCGTGTGTGCGTGTGTGTGTGTGTGCGTGTGCGTGTGATTGTAGGGTTTAACGCGCCAACGCAACGCAGGCGATGAGGCGCGCCGTAGTGGAGGGCTACGGATTAATTTTGACCACCTGGGGACCTTTAACGTGCGCCGAAATCTCGTACACACGGGCGTTTTTGCTTTTCGCCTCCATCAGAAAAGCGGCCGCCGCGGCCGGGTATCGAACCCGCGACCTCGTGCTCAGCAGCGACATGCCTTAGCCACTGAGCCACCGCGGCGGGGTGTGTGTGTGTGTGTGTGTGTGTGTGTGTGTGTGTGTGCGTGTGTGCGCGCGCGAGAGAGAGAGAGAGTGAGTTAAAGAAAGATAGTGTGGGAGCCAGTCTTGTTTTCCTTTCCCTCAAACACCCTGTTTCAGTCCTTGTACTTCTTACCACCTTGTCATAACTGTGCCTCACATTACAAATGACACCGCTTCCTTGACCAACTGACTGGTGCAGATTTTATTTGCCTTTTCCTCGTCACTTTCCTGGTGAACTGCTCATCATTTTTATCATCTAAATACTCAGTAATGTTTCAAGTAATCTTCACAATAGAAAAGCGCATGGCTGCAAGGTTTATTTAATTTAGGTTAACATTTCATTTGTGTTTAGCATGTTTTTTTCCTTTCTGAATGGCCGTGAGGTAGACATTGTGAGTTTCATTATTTATCTCTTTGCAATCATTTCATACAGAAAAGGCAAAATGCATTTTATTGCATTGTGAAAGGCTGCCATGCTTGTTTCTAGCTTTAAAATTATTCTGCAGCCTTCCACTGAGGTGAACTTTATAGCGCAGGTGTAGCCTTTCCGTGTAAAACACCAAATTTTGAATGTAAATTCGCACGACCCAGTGCCAAAGCAGTCACACTACATAGTTATCATCTGCCTTCAAACGTGCTAATGACCTGCCTTCAAGACGTATGGAGTGACAAACTAGAGTGCTGTTGTTTGTCACTTGTCTCTGCGCTGTTTTTGAAGTAGTCAAAACGCATTGGGTGGTCTTGTTCTGGTTATAATATCTGCTATGACTCAACAAACATGCTCACATGAGCAACCGTGTTGTTTGTGTCAGTTGGTCAGTGTTCTTTCAGACAAGTCCAGTGCGTCCGACGGCTTTGTTAGCCGTCAGCCGGCACAGTGCTGCACTAACTGCTTCAGTGTTCACGTGTTCGCTCATAACTTGAATTGTTCACCCCACAATTCTTACTGCTATAAAAAGAATGTGACCTACATTTTGGTGCAAATAGCTCGTTTGGCAAGCTTATAAGCCCTGCCTGATTTGCTTTTACTGGCCTCAGCCAATCGCACAGCTGGGCACATATGACGTCATAGCTTCTGTTGCAAGAAATGAGCGAGTGGGTCGCATGGCCATTCTCTTTTTTACTAATTGTTATTTGAGCGAAGTTTACGTTAGAAGTGATGTCAGTATGATTCTAATGAGGCAATCTTTCGAATGAACCAAACGTGTGCTTTGTCTGCATGGCCCTTTTAAAGCAGTGCAAGAAATAAGGAGATCCACACACGGGAATGACCCCGAGATAGCGTGAAACAAACCGTGTTATTCATGCCACTGTTTGGGCCTGCCCAACCGTTGGACGGTTGCATTCATCGTGCGAAGTCAGACCGTCTTCAAGCAGTGCCGTAGCCTTTGCTTCGAAACAGGAATAAAAAAGCTCGTTTGCTTTAATTTTGCGGCCTGGTTCGGGCTTGCGTTTGTAGGAGGCATGAACAGCGAAGTCTTTTTAAGTGTTTTTAAGTATTTTCAAGTGAACTCCTTATGAAGAGGCATTCGGAAACGCACAAATTTTGCGGAAAAAACACTGTCCACACGAATGTCAACACCACACCGCAAACCACGTTTCGCGTGTGGACACGTGCTGCTCAAACGGCAGAGTGGAACCGTACATATGGAATCGGCGCCACCGCACAGTAGAAAATCAAGTGCATAAATCAAGTGCACACTAATAATACTAATAAGCAGGGTGTCGAACCGGAACCGGAACCGAACCGAAAACCGGAACCGAACCTAAATTTTTGCCCGGAACCGGAACTGAACCGGAACCGTATTTTTTCCGCCATTTTGGAACTGAACCCGAACCGGAACGAATCGAAGGAACCGTTCCGAACCGGTTCCGGGGCCTCAAAACTGTGATTTCTAGTTTTCCATTTCGGTTCCCTACCTTGCGTCTGAAGATATTTTTGCACTCGCCAGACAAAACCATGAAATATTTTGCGTAGTCTGCAGTTCCCAAGGCCCATCATGTTCTAATTAATTCCCTCAATTTAATGTAAAGTTGTCCGTATATACTATCAGTTTGCGTTAGGTACTGCCCATATCTCCCAATTATCTTTTACATTTAGCATAACTTAAGTAATAACGTATATTACGAGGCAACATATCATGAAATATTCTTCATGGTTTCTATCTACATGGTGTTTAAAATCGTGTAAAGTTTTCAATGTGTTGTTAATTCGCATGCATACCTGTCCGCTTGTGGAGGCCTTCAGGGCACTGAGACACCAACACTCGCAGTTCTCAAAATTAACGTCACTTTTTCTTGTATACAGTGCCGTTGTGTCCTATGGTTACTGTTCTAAGAGAACATGAGATACAAAAAATGGGGAATCCTAATTTCCACTTTTAAAGTATATTTGATAGCATTTTCATGTTATATTGAATCTGCTCAACCTTAAACTTAGAGGCGGATGGATTGAAGTCGATTAGTGCGGATTAGCGGGTAGACTGGAGTGAATTAGTTAGGTGAGTGAATGAGCTAATGTTAATTAGTGGGACTGGTGTTTTGATTCATTTTGATTAAAGGAATTAGCGGGCCAATTAAGGCGGATTCGACGGTCGGACCAAACATGATATCTCTGGGGTCCTTGGCATTTGGAAATTTTGCAGCGTTCTCCTTCTCGACCAATCAGGAAATTTCGTCACGCACAAAGGAGCCCCAAAGTTATGTGACGACCACCTCAATGCTATAAAAGGTCTTTCTTTATGCCCGTATTGCGCTATTATGTTGTTGCTATATTAACATTGACATATCGGACTAAGGTTAATAACTAATTGCCTAATGCATATTTTATATTCATCAAAAGGTTTTCAAAACGTGTGTATATATGAGGGAAGACGGTTGGAAAGAAACTAAATTGCAAGAAAAAAGGGAGGGACGATCAACTGGTTTGATGCAAAGACGCCCGATAGCATTCTTCCATGCCTTCTCTTTGTGTTACCGTTCTGCAGCCTCCCACACGTGTAGCATCTCAACCCCCGAACACAACCCTCTCTAAGCTGAGGAAGTGGCGATAGCACGTGCGCTTAGCCAAAGCGGCGCCAAAACTCCCATAACAGACTCTTAGCAGGCGTGGCCCAACTTTGCCAACGGTCGATTTCATGTTACACTTCCGATGATCAATCAGAGACCACAAACGTGACCAGTCACGATTGTATTGGCACCAGCTCATACTGGCATCCCCGGCAAACACGATCACCAACCTCGTGGGTCGAGATTTGACTCGCTTAGCCAGCGCTGATGAAGCCCGGCCCGAGTGCATGTATCCTGCAGTCACAGACCAGGAAGTTACTCAGCACTACGGCCTCTTCCATAGAACGTATTCCTTCCCGCACAAATCGCTACCGATTAAACAGGAAATATTACTCCGCACCCTGTGGGCATACACCTTACCACACAACACCAGACTTCACCTCTTTGACGGGACACAACTCTCTCCATTTCGTTGCTTCTGTGGAGAGCCTGGGAACATAATACACATAGCAGGCGGCTGCGACAAGTGGGCCGTAGATCCATCCAAGCTCCACGTTTCCATAGAGAATTGGGAGATAGCCATGGCCAGCTCCGGCCTGGAAGATCAGTTGCTCTTGATGGAAACGGCTGTCGATTCAGAGGTCGCCTCTCAGAAACTTTGCCTCGATTGAATTAAACTTCTCTCTCTCTCTCTCTCTCTCTCTCTACAAGTGATCATTACTGCTACTTGTGACTTCACTTGGGTATCATCTTTCTTAGAGCCCAATTGCTGTCACCAGTCGCTGAAGGGCCATTAGCAAGTTCCTATCTCCGGTGGTTCCCTATCCAATGCCGTCCTATACGCGCCGTCCAATGAGTCTTTGTATCCATTCTTTCTTTCTAGCAGCTCTGTTAGCAGATAAAAGATGAGCAGAAGGAAATTTCTCTAAATGCCACCTGCCACGCTTGGCAGTCGCCGCCACATACTCGCCACACTACTATAGAAAACATTTTGCAGGTACAGTTAAAGGAGCTCTTTAACACTTTAGATAAACTCGCCGCGGTGGCTCAGTGGCTAAGGCGTTGCGCTGCTGAGCTCACAGACGCGATTTAGATTCCTGGCCGCGGCGGCCACTTTTCTGATGGAAGCGAAAAGCGAAAACGTTCGTGTGTCCAAAATTTCGGCGCACGTAAGATCCCTAGGTGGTCAAAATTATTCCGCAGTCCTCCACTATGGCGCGCCTCGTCTTCGGCGTTGCGTGGGCGCGTTAACCCAACAATAAATAAATAAATAAATAAATAAATAAATAAATAAATAAATAAATAAATAAATAAATAAATAAATAAATAAACACTTTCGATAAACGCTTTTACTCTTCTTCGCATCTGGAAGCACTGCGAAAACTATAGCTATTGCCAGCACAGAGCAAAAGTGCGTGATTTGCTCGTCGTTGCGGATACACCTTCCGTTTCTGCTTCGCTTTTGTGGATCTTTTTTAAGTGGCTATCAAATGCGTTCTATTCTGCAACATAAGCAAAGCCGGAAAACAGCCGCTACACCGCTGTAATGACGTCATTCAGCTGTCGATGAACGCGAAGACCGGGAAGGGGAGAAAAATATTTTGAGCAAGTTTCTATGTTATCTGACGAGGAGAGAGCAGTAATTTTTGGCTGAGGCACATTGCAACCCCATAATCTATTGTGTTGGTTGACTACTTTCTGCAAGCACTCAAGATATAGGAAAAAGTTGAAAAAAGTGTTGCAGGGTCGCATTAGTTTGGCGAAGACAAAATATTTGCGCAAAGAAACCTTCATTATGACTTTGTTTGTATGGTGACTTGACAAGGAAACGGAAAACGAGCACAAAAAATTAACAAAAAAACGCGCCTGCTTTTTTTCTTCGAACCCATTTGAAACCGTTTGAACCGGTTCGAACCGGTTGAAACCGGAACAGAATGGTGCTCTGGAACTGAACCCAAACCGAACCCGGAAGGCTTGAACCCGAACCCGTACCGAACCCGAAAAAATTCCGGTTCGACACCCTGGAGCCGACGAAGTACTAATGCACCGCACCACACGCAAACGTGCCTGCAAAGGCGTCTTTCCTGTTTTAGTTTACATCCTGGAATAAAGTTTGGTGTTCCTGCGTACAGAAGTTCCTTTTATTCTGATGAGGGTGACTGTACATTATATGAACACTACTGTGCCACATCGGAAGGGCACGCGTAACAAGAGCGCGCGCTTACTATGTTGCGAAATCGGCTGCGCGCACAGCCAAGCTACAACTGTCGGGCTCGTTCCAGGCCCAACGGTTGGAGGCTCGCTCCTGGCCATAAGCGCTCCAGGCTCGCAGCGCCCTGCTGTCGCTGCGGGGAACCACAGTCCCGCGCATTGGCAACCGGAAGCAGTAAGCCTACGGTCAACACGCTCTCATCCTCGCAGTATACCGCAATGCAACACCTAGATTCCACGGGCGTCCATGGACGGCGCTACATGTATTGGCGGCTACGCGCTCGCAGTATCGCGTTTCAATCAGCGGGCCCTGTACTTATTTTTTAGCTTGAAAGAACTGAAGGGGCCTTTTTTGCACCTACAAAAAAGAAATTCTGTCATGTCCTGTCAGAGCGAGTATTTCACGGCATTATACCGCATATTTACGGCTTGTTTACTACTTGAACTTCCATTTTTTACAGGGCCAGGTGTTTGACATGGAGGATGTACGTTGTGAGCTCCCACAAGAATTGGCTGCCTCCTGTTTCTGTCTATCCTGCACGACCTGTAAGTGGAGTTCATTACGGCTGTGAAATGCATGAAAATCTCGATTTTGAAGGCTGGGAGAACATGAAAACATAGAAAACCATTGTGGCATCCTTGTGGTACCTTAGTGATATTAAGACATAAGAACATTGCAGAGATGGGACAAAAATTAAGGACCCAATGAGAGTGAGAAACTTCCTGGTACCTTTCTTATTTTTTTTGTCGCATCAGGGCTGCGTCCTTGCTCCATGAATTAATTAATAACGACTTTGTCACCCTTGTTCATTGTGGTAGTTGCGTGGTGGCCATTTTCTTCGGCCGCCTATTACAGATGAACTAGATCTTTAGACTTCTACTCAAAAGTCATATTATGGATTACATTACATGAGTGAAACAATTCCATGCACCCAGAAATAGAATTTAGGTGAATTCACTTCAATGCCCTATATGCAACTTGTGCCTAGCAGTGAAAAGGGTGTATTGCGTGCCTTTTTGCCACTTTGTTTCTTGTAGTGTAATGAGTCTCACTGGCCATCGTAGCCCCCTCCCCCCCTGAACAGCTATTTACTCTAGCAAATATAATGATGGTCCTAATTGTAGAAGGGTACTCAGCAATTGAAGAAAGAGCTGTGGGGGGTTCTGGTTTGTGTATCAGACTTTGTTTGGAATATTGTTATGTAGCCACGGATAATGCAGGGTTTTTGTAAAAATATACATTATCGGAGCAAACTTGTGCTCCGCAGTGAACATAAAAAAACACAAACCTCGAAGGAGTCAGCAAAGCGACGTGCATGGATGAGCGTTGGCGAATTGAATGCTGCAGGGTTTCTTTTGCACTCATTCATTTAGATCGAGAACATTTTCAATAAAAAACAGGAAAAGCTAGTATAGGGATCGCAAAGCAACACCCTTTCCATATCAAGCAAGACTGCTGGTGCAGCATACAAAGGAAAAAGGGGAAAAAGACGGTTCCCTTAAAAAAGAATAAGATTGCAGGGTGTGGCCAGGTGCTTGTAACAAAACATTTTGTAAACAAATCAAATGGCGTGGTTGGGGGCAATATTATGATGTTTATAGTAGGAAAAACCTGCATTATTTCCGAACAGTATGAATGCTCTGTGTGCAAACATATGCAAAAACGCTTGTGTGTTTTTAGCATTTGAGTGCATGTTACAGAGTAGTCAGCTCAAGTTACTGTGGTAGCTTTCCTTATTGCTGATAAGCATAAACCCTGAAATTAAATTTGCTGTATTCGACCACTTTAACCATTTCCCTGTCACTGATGTCCTGGTTTGTTTTCGAATTTCTCCTCCAGTGTCACTGACATACCGGTGCGTTTTCTGTTGTGCGTTGAAAAATTCGTGCCATGGTGCAAAGTTGGTGCACCTGCACTGTTTGTGCTATCTGTCGAATCTTTCTAGTAGCTTTTATTTTCACAAAGTACAGAGCGACCACGCCCAGCTTTCGCTGCTTGGGGGTCACTCCGTGCGCTGTACATCTGTTGGGATGAGTGACCACGTGGCACGCGTGCAATTATGGGTGCAAGTGTGCTATCCACCAAGGAAGGAGCAACGCAGTGACTGAAACACGAGCGACCGCTAGCCGCTATATTTGCAGCGCGCGGAGTAGAGGGAGAGCAATACGGGAGGGGGGGGGGGGGAGAGCGCGCAAGCGCAAGCAGCGCGCGCCCTTCCACGCCCCACCGCGCTGCTATCACGCACCTGTTGCGCCGAGACCGCGACGGAGCGAACGGGCTGACTACGACGCATGCGCGCGCCAGCTGCTGTTGAGAGATAGGAGGGAAGGAGAGGCGCACCTGCTGAGAAGATGAACATCAGAAAGGAAAATTTCGCGGTGGCTCAGTGGCTAAGGCGTTGCGCTGCTGAGCACGAGGTCGCGGGTTCGATTCCCGGCCGCGGCGGCCGCTTTTCTGATGGAGGCGAAAAGCAAAAACGCCCGTGTGTACGAGATCTCGGCGCACGATAAAGATCCCCAGGTGGTCAAAATTAATCCGGAGCCCTCCACTACGGCGCGCCTCATCGCCTGCGTTGCGTCGGCGCGTTAAACCCTACAATCAATCAGAAAGGAAAATTTCTACGACAATTCCCAGGGCAGTGCTTTGCTTTTTGAGGCTAGAGCAGGTTGCCTGCGAACTAAGAGTTTTGTGGGGAAGTATTCACAAAATGATGGTGTATGCGTGGTCTGCGGAAAAGAAAGAGAAACTATGCGGCACATCGTGTTAGAATGTGAGGGTATCCATCCAAATCTACATGAAGGGAATATTGGGCTTTCAGAAGCCCTAGGATTTAAGGGTATCACAGAGGAAGTTAACTTCAAGGCTGTCGAGGGGACGAAAAGAAGATTAGAATGCTGGTGGACGAAAATCAGAGAGGGGAATATTGCCTAGGGCAGTTACCACCTGTAACCGGAACAAAAAAAAAGTATTTTGTGCCCAATAAGCTTTTTGTGCCTGCCCTAAGCAGCGCTAGTATTGAACCAAAAGTGTAAAACATAGGTATATTAGTCCGTTTTGGTAAGATGACATGTCATCACCCCGATACAAAGGGGAAACCAAGAGAAATCATCAATCATCATCATCATCATGCTGCGGACGCGGAACTGTTGACACCGTCCGACGCAGGAACAGGCGAAGCTAAGAAATGCTCTGCATTTAAAAAATATTGGCGCTGGAAGCGTTGACGGTGTGGAAAGAAAGAAACGCTGAGGGAAAGGGAAGGGCCACGCCGCAGCACCGTGCCGCTGGGATCGCCACAATTTCAGAAACCGAAACTAACCAAAGTCGCCGACCAGTGCCACGGTGCCGGCAGTGCTGGGTCGGACCGCCGAACCTCCGCAGCCGGTCAGCGTAGGCTTACCATCGCGGCAAATATCTGAACGCCGCTTTCAAATTCACCGCTGATAACAACCCCTAGCACAATTTTTCACCACACTAACATCTACTTTCTCCCATGTGGAGCATCTTTTTCGCGACAGATTGATTATAAGAGTGGCGACAAGCTGTTGCTATCAAGGTCTGCGCCGGTTCGAGCCGCAGTGATATTAAAAAACGGACGACGGCGAAGACATCGCCGGCCTAATTGCCTGGCCAAATAAAGTTGCTCTGTCTGTCGGGTGGCAGCGAGTCTCACGATTCAGACGACATGTCGACTTCTCGGTCGAGTGCGGACCATGTGCAATCGTAGCAGACGATGCGGCGAACGTCCTTGACGTCACGGGTGAAACCGTGACGTCAGACTGGCTCGCTTGCAGGCTGGCCTTCGAACGGCCATTTTCCCGCGCGGCAACAGAATTTGAAACTGGTTCCAATAAACGTGCTATAATTAATTCTGTGTTGGCGGCTGACGGCTTTCGGTTCGATTTTCGTAATTAC
Organism: Haemaphysalis longicornis; assembly: GCF_048455015.1. Taxonomy (NCBI): domain Eukaryota; kingdom Metazoa; phylum Arthropoda; class Arachnida; order Ixodida; family Ixodidae; genus Haemaphysalis; species Haemaphysalis longicornis. The sequence continues at coordinate 3,404,636 of NW_027526331.1, read as the reverse complement.
TGGGCAAATAGGTACTCTCTACAGCATAAAAACTGAAAGCGAGAAATTTAGTGTTAGTACTCCTCTAACTATGGCCGGGTGGCTGAATTGACGGACACACAGAGAGACGGCAAAGAGGCAGACCAAAATTTCCCCGTCAAAGTAGCCCAAGAAAAAATATCGTGTTTAAAATTACCCGATGTTGTGCACTTGTGCTTGTACGAGCAGCGGCGCCATATAGGTGTTTCCGGTCGTCTCTGTTTTCATGCTGGCGAGTACAGAAAACGACATGGTTGGCACGGTTTCTGTTTGCACTTGATTTACAAACATTTCCGAAGGGACACCAATCACTCGAGCGGCTGAAATTCGCCCGCGAAGTTACTGCTTGAAAACAGAACAAACGACCTCAACAAATACGGATGGCCCCAAATAAGACCACTTCTCTCCCGCAAGCTCTTACGGCAGGTATCGCCAAGTCCTTCTAGCGTAGTCAACTGTGTTTACAGCAAGCCAATGAAACAGGCGGGTTCGGTATTATTCCATCAGGGTGCTTCAATGATAAACCGCTAAAGGCATTTTCCAAGAACTTCGCTCCTCCGATAGTAAATGAGACCGTGCGATAAGCAGACACCATCGGTCTTTGCAAGGAGATGAACTTGACAAATATAGGCAGATATGACAAGTCGAGCAAACCGAACAGTCTCCAGATCTTCTTCGCAGACAAGAGCCCTATTCTCGACTAGACAAACTACCGGCGATTCGCCATGTTTTTTTTTTGCGCTAGCAAGGCGTAAGCAATCAGTGACGTGCTGCACCTTTAGCTACGACGGCATGCAGTGTAATTTGACGAATCACTGATAAAGATCGCCATCAAGGTATCAAATATTGCGCAAGAAAGATATAAAAACACTTGGTATGTAGTATAAAAACTACAGCTGTCGCTGAGGCTGACAAGAAAAACACATTTCTGGAGGTCAAAATTGGCGTCAACACCAGAAGGCGATCGAGTAACGTTGATTCAAAAGTGAGCGAAAGGCGGATGTCGAGCTAAAGAACATTACACAATTTTTTTACCGTACCTCTTTATTTCTTTCAATCGGTTTTTGTAACATAGTTGGGCTCTCTGCTTGAATGCAAGCTTTGTTGCGTTATCACCTTCCCACGCCGCCACGCTATTGTCTGCTGCTATGTTACAAGGTTATGGCGTGATCACAGAAAAAGACGGTGGCGACCATCGCTTGTGTGACACATAAGAGCAGTAAAGCGCTCCGCGTGATAACCGCGGAGCGCACCGATGTCGCCGATTCACTCATTCGTCAATCTCGAGTTTACTCAGCGCTGTAATAAACCTAAGAGTCACTTTTCTTTGTTATTTTTCTCTTCAGTTCGATAATGTGACCCAACAGCTCACTAGGACGAGTGAGGACAAATGTCGTTCATTGGGTTTTCTTTGTCATGGAGAGGCTTGTACTGCCCTCTTATGTTGCGGTTACGCCAAACAAATAATTTTTTTTTTATCGCAAAACTTAAAAGCAAAATACTGCAGGTTATTTGTGTGCTCCATGATCGCTGACTAGAAGCAGTTGAAACTAATTTGTTTCGGTCGAAAACACGCTTTAAACGGTGTGCATGCGAAACTGAGCCTACTGCAAATTCGAGGACATTTCGCGGCGCCGAAAGCCGGGGTAATTTGTTGCGCTATTTTTCTTGTATTTCGCTACACAAACAGCCGGCATTTTTAAGCTGTTACGTAGCATAACGTCAGTTTCACGCAGGCTGAAGTTGCCAACGCATGACGTAATCGTTCCCGCCAACTATTTAAATTACGTCATGCCTTCTCAGCCAATCACAGAGGGGGCGTTTATTACAGGCATTATTGTTGTTAAATAACAAAGACAGGCCTACGTTTTCATGTCTATAGTGCTTTTAGTCTGGTTTTTCATTGCCGGCCAAGAATTATGCGCTTTCAGTAAAGAGAAATAAGGCAAACTTTAGAACTGGTGCCCGTAAACGTCATAAAACGTCAGAATGACGGCAGCACACACAAACGCTTTGTCAACCGGAAGCACGTGACCAATATTGAAAGCCAATCAGAAAAGACCTCCGGCAAATTGCCGGCAAACATGGCGAACTGCCGGGAAATTGTGCAGTGGAGAATAGGGCCCCAAGACCCTTAAACTGAGTGTACCGTTCAAGCTAAATCCGCTCCGTCCCTGCCACGGCTGCTTTTTTACGTAATCCTTTGATGATTGCCCCCGCCTACTTCCACTTCCGCAGGATACGGAAAACCTGTAACGTTCCGGCTTCGTCGTTCGGCTTTGGGCAAGAACGGCCACGGTCTAAAAATACGTGCGTGATAAAGCGGTTGCGGTAGCTAGCGGTAGCGGCTGGGCATTCGACGACAAAAAGTTGGTTGGTTGGTACCAAGAAGTGTATTATGGCGGCACTTCTGTTTCAGTCACTCGAAGCAAACAAGAAAAATGATGAAGCCCCTCCATTATGTTCACTCTGCGGTGGATGAAAGCCCTACAGGAGGCACTCAGACAGCCTGGGAAGCCAAGAAACAACGCAGCTTCATTCAATGTGTATACCACAGGGATCCCCGATAGCGCGGCCGCGGAGTCGGCGGCGGTAGCACTGGCACATATCAGTCAGCACATACGCTTCCATCACCTTCCATAGCTCGGAGAAAACGAAAGAGGGAGGGCCGGTTGGCGCTACTTAACATAGGTTGCGGACGAGAGCAGTACGGAGGGGCTTTTAGTTCAAGCAAATTGTCACTGAATGCGCTGCATGCCATCCCCTTGTAGGGCGGTTCTTAGCAGTCGAACGGCCTTAGTATTGAAGATATGTTAGGCACAAAAGATTCTCTTGAAGTAATTCACTTTTTGTCGTCTGGTCAGCCAATCGGCCGAGGCTTTTCAGCAGAAGTACAGGGGCTTCTTTCTCCCCGAAAACTAATCATCACTGTTAATGGCTGTGTGGAAATGCACTAAAGAAAACGGGGTGGTGGATTTTCGAAACGCCACAGGAATTTTCTTTAAAACCTTTATGACACTTCTTAAGTTTTACTTTAAATTCATTTCCGTGTGTTTTAACCACTGCATTTTTCATTCAACCCTAAGGCATGTGCATTGGCTCCCCCATAATGAGTAACACATTTCATTCATGCAATGGCCGAGACATAGAAGTAAAAATGGACAGAGACTCAATAGTAAAAGTTTTTATGTTCTTTGAAGATTTGCTTTGAAAATAAACAGCACTTGATTATGCAGGACTCTTTGGTAGGCAGAATTCTATAGACTTTCAGAGGATTGGTCGCAGGCTTTTCTTTTACGCATGGGCTACCTAGCCAAAGTGACTTACAGTTTCTAAATATCCCCACCACCTTCTCACATAGCGGTGTTTTCTGGGTACACCAGCCTCAAGTGCGAAAACTCTTGTGCCCTTACAAATCAGTCCACTCAATACTGTTAAGAGGACCATAGCGAAGTCATATCTAGAATCTGCAATTTCGAAGTGTGGTTCCTTTACAGCAGACAAAAGTTTCAATAATTAGATTTCTTCTCTTGAAAAGCGGGATTTTTTTTGCATTGTGCTGGTAGCAGTGGAGGAAGCACTCTTACAAAAGCTCTAAGGCGGAACTTGCTAGAGGGCAGAGCCCGTGGGGAGAGAGAAAAGGGCTGCTGTTGTGCCACACATCTATAAAACGGTTTACAAAAAATTAGCACTGGCTTAGCTTGGCTGTGACAGGATATAAGTAGCGTGAGCTAAGGTTCAGCCGGTTATTCTTATGTTTTCTGCTTGTCTAGGATTAGCTGATTATCATGCGTACTGTTGCTAAAACGATTTCGAAACCAATCCAATCCAGTCCAGTCCAGTCCAGTCCAGTCCTGTCCAGTCCAGTCCAGTCACTGCTCCTAGCGCATGGTTCCTCCCGCAGCACGGCTTTCCAGGAGCAACGCGAAACGGCTATCAAGCGGCTCCGGCGCAGCGTCCGATTTGGCTACTGCGCAACGGAGGCGCGCAGCTAGGCACGGGCCGGCGCCAGTGCGTCTGCCGCGGATATGACGTCACTCCTCTTGAATGCGCATACCGGCGAATGTGCAGACCCAATTCTGTACATACCCGTACTCCAATTGGATTGGATTTCAATCCAACGCAATCCAATTTAATCAAATCCAATCCAAATCCAATCCAAGCCAAGCCAAGGCAATCCAAGCCGATTCAAACCAATCCAATGCTCCTCGCGCTTGCGCAGAACGGCCCTTCATGGCCCCTGCGAAACTGCTCAACCTCGGCCAGTGTAGCTTACGCTACAAAAAATCGGCAATGAGTGCAACGTACCAGTCGTGCCGTAAGCACAAAGAGACTCTCGCAGCTATGTTTGCGCACTGGTGCCGAAGGCGGCAAGAAACAGGAGTGCCAAAGGACGCATGCAAACCCTTACGTGGACTGAGCCGTTGGAGTGGTCTAGCGGAATGAAGTGGTCTACCAGAATCTACCGGATAACAGCTGATGGGTAGAAGCCGAGACCAGACTAGGCGCAAAATAATGGAGGCAGATCATAATAAAAGAAAGGTGGTAATTGTGTTAGCAACACAATGCTTTGTCTACGTGAATTGAGGCAGCGTTTTTGGACCATTTTTAATCAGAATGTGAAAGTAGGCTGTTCAGTGTATAGCTCGGTGTCTTCTGCAAAACAAACATGCTTCAGAGGGAGGGATCTAGCTGTCTATTTTTAAATGCAGAGCATTTCTTAGCCTCGCCTCTTCCTGCGTCGGACGGCGTCCACAGCTCCGCGTCCGCAGCAGGTGCGCCTCTCCTCCTTCCCTCCTCTCTCTCAACAGCAGCTGGCGCGAGCATGCGTCGTAGTCAGCCCGTTCGCTCCGTCGCGGTCTCGGCGTAACAGGTGCGTGATAGCAGCGCGGTGGGGCGTGGAAGGGCGCGCGCTGCTTGCGCATGCGCGCTCTCCCCCCGTACTGCTCTCCCTCTACTGCGCACGCTGCAAATATAAAGCGGCTAGCGGTCGCTCGTGCTTCAGTCACTGCGTTGCTCCTTCCTTCCTTGGTTGACGCTAGCTCCACCCTAACGCGACTTTACTCTCCTCTCTCTACCCCAAACCAACACCAACGCAACTACGACCCAACTACCCACCCTAACGCCACTTTACGCTGCGTTACCGACCCCCAATGCTCTGCATTTACCCGTGTTCCCCTCGCGGGAAGGCGCGGGAATTTTTTTTGTCAGTCGTCTGTCCATTTTGTGCGCCCTTTGTCAAAGAATCGCTAGTGAGAGAGAATAACGGCGTGTTTTATCAAGAATTTGAAGTACATCGGAATGCCGAGAGCTCGAGCATCGTAGTCGAGGTCAGATTAACAGGTTGCATTTGCATCTTGATGCAGATGACCTGACTTGTACAAGATAGTAAAAGAACAATCTTGTAAGGTCTTATCAAAGCGCCCTTACTGGTCAGTGGGATTCTTCAGGGCGTGCAGCCAGCAGAAAGCATGTTGTTCTGTAATGACCGAAAATGGGCTCCTGCACGGCTACAGGCAAAAGCTGGCTGCGGCCCCTGCAAGTGCAGGACGATCACGCTCATTAACAGAATAGCTGCGTTCTGCTCGGAAAACAGTAGACTGGCGTAGGCCATGATTTTGTCGTAATCGTCTTGTCGCTGGGCAAAAACAGCTTCTAGGCCGTAGCCACTAGGCTCTGCATAGAGTTCAGCGAGGGCCGATGAGTCGATACGTCCGAGGGTGGAAGACGCAATAAGGAGTGCAGTCAACGAAGGGAATGCTTCTGTTTGTGTGTGCGTCCCCGAGTAAAGATGTACTTTATGGAGCGAAAGGCAGTGAGTGTACCTGCGATGGTTGCCAATAACCCGATGAAGCGGTCAAAATATTAGAGAGGCCTACAAAGCCGCATACGTCCTTGGCCAAGCAAAGTTGAGGGAAGCCCTTGACTGTGCGTACCTTTAAGGAACGGGGCAGATTGCTGTAGCGTCCGCAGGGTGGCCGGGAATTAGAATGTTACGACGTTCAGAGCGGAACGCCTGTGAGTTAAGAAGAGGTTATGCTCACCAGAACACATAAATGGCGGTCAGCAACCAGATGCCTTTCGGGTGTATGAAAAGAGGCAATTACAGTGCTCAAGTAGCACAGACAGGTAGATCATTTAAGCCATGCATTAAAAAGTCCATAATTCTATTGAATGTGGCTAGCGCCTTGCATTATGTTTACTTTATCCTGAAAACGTTACTTTAAACTTGTAAAGGACATCGAGAGCTATGAATACCGTTTTCCTGGATTTCGAATCCATGATCGCCAATATGGATCGATGGAATAAGTTTACTTCGCCCCGTGGGGGCAATCCATCGCGTCCATCAATTATGGGTAGTAGGTCCGTGCCATTTGTGATAACTTTGTTTAGGTACAGATAGTGAGCACACAACCGCTATTTACCACCCTTCATTACGACCATAATGGCGGTGGACACCCGAAGACTAGAAAAATATTTAGTAATACCCTTGGGGAGCATTTTACCCACTTCCGCTGGAATGATCTTACGTCCAAATTCCGAGACCAGATAGAGTCACCGGTGGAAGTATTGGCATCAGCCGTGCTGATGCGGTTCTCCATGGACGGGGAAGTTAAACCAAAAAGGGAATTGGCGAGGTCAAAGATGTCTCGAAACGACTTTAACAAATCGTGAAGAGATCGGGGGCTACCATTGCGTTGACTTATAGACCTCCTCATGATGTTGACACAATCTCTCGAGTATGATCATGTTTTGGTTAAAGGGCCAATTAACCTTTCCTTGTGCTATGGAGCACAGCGTCTCGGGAGACGTTTCTTTCGGGATTAATTGGGGTCATAAGCAGAAATTTTCAAAAGGCAGGAGGAGGTGACCATCTACAACCGTGACCAACCCTTTGTGGAAGCCTTCAACGGCGCGTCAAAAACACGTAATCAAGAGGCGAAACGATTCAATCAGCATCAGGACAAGTGGGAGCAGTTGGATGGGAACAAATGCGGTGCCTGGTGGTGGCAGCCGGTCATCGTCTAAGGAGGAACAGCTCAGCACCAGGTAAGTACCGTCTGATGAAGAGGGGTGCTATTTACTGCCGTCGTGCTTGCAGTAATACGAGGTAACTCAAAATGGAGGACTCCCGCGAAGCAGTCAATGGGGGCGGAATGAGGAGCTGTAATATGAAGGCCGATTTGCAATGCTTAACGGCAGCCCACAAAGTCGACAGACCAAAGCATATTCATGGTACACACGCACGTGGTGGATTGACCGGGATTCAGGAGCTTTGAGGGCCTGCTTGACAAAATTTACAAAAATATGAATTTGAAACGTAATAGTTCAAAAATAATGCATGTCGCGAGACACCTAGACATAATGACTCGTAAGTACAACAGGTACACACTAGCTACGCAGAACAATGGTTCTAGGGAAGTTATGGCACGTGCCAGTCTGCTTGTTGACGAAATTCGCGTCGTAAGAGGAAGATACGAAAGCGACGAAAGCAGGGCATGCAAGGTGTAGGAACAAAAAAGCGCCTTCACAATAATTCGTTCCAAAAGACAAAGAAAGGAAAGCGAAGAAAGCGATTAAAATGCGAAATGGGAGCAGAAGTTGTTACTAAGTATCACCAAGCTCTCGCCTTGAAAGCAAGTAAACAGATTTCGATGAACCGAAAATTTGTTTTCGTCAAATCTGCCCTGAAGAAAAATTTACCCTGTAAGAACTTCATTCACTGAAATATCTAAATAAGACAGTTTCCTACAGCCCCGTACACATAACTCCCCCTCTTCTCTCCTTATGTTAGAGCCGGCGATCATGCTCCTTCCTTTCCATCATTATCTTCTGATAATAAATGCAATGAAGCATAGAGCCGAATTATTACGGTCGCTGTCTACACTTCTTGAACAGGTTGTGGGAGCTCAGTGAAAAGGCCCCAATGCCTGTTAAAAACAAGCTAATATGAAGCAGGAGATGACGGTGAAGTTAGATGCCACTGCCAGTGACTCATCCTAACGCAGTGTTGATGCGTAAGAAATTGTATAAATAAAGAAGTAGTAGTAGTAGTAATAGTAGTAGTAGTAGTAGTAGTAGTAGCAGCAGCAAAAGCAGCAGCACAGGACGAGAACAATAGTAGTAGTAGTAGTACTACTAAAAGGAGGAGGACATTGTTAACACGGCGTGCCGAAGGTCGACGGACAGGGGATTGGCTGAAGGATCTGTAACTCTCTTACGAGGCGATGAGTAAGTCTTAGAGACTGGACCCACTTAAAACACCAACGATCAGCAAGAAATTCTATAAAGCAACGCAATTTTGTGGTGCTGATGGCTGTGGGATAAAGTTTCATTTACTTCATTTACCCTTACTTTGGTGGGAGTTTAAAGTTGTAAATATATTTCCAGGAATTAGGACAATCCCTATCAGCAATTTTCGACCTCACCTGAGTATAGCCAAACATTCAGTAGGTAGGTGGGGAGATTTCCACTTGTTAATTCCTTGGGAAGTGTAGGCTGAGATGAGAAGTAGGTCAGGAATATCACAGCTGGAGTGTACTGGGCAGGATCTACGAGTATTTGCCTTGGGGTGGCGTATACCCGAATTCTTTGTAATATAAAGCAGATGATTTTACCGCTTGGTCTGACTTGAACAAATCCAATTGTAATTGTGAACTCTTAAAACTATAAAACTCCAGGGTGAAACAAGAGCCTAGTTTGATATAACAGCGCGATAAAACTCAAGTATAATAGTTGAAAGTCTAACAATTATGGTTCACGCAAAACTGCAAAACGTCTTAGGACGTTTTGGAGGAGCTGGGAAAGAAATTTGATTTTGAAATATTGTTACTTTGCGGCAGGAGAAACGAGGTGAATGATAATTGAAAGTGAGGCGTTCTATTTGCACGATGATGGCCATGGCCATGACAGCACCGACACCGGCTACGTGCGACGCCCTGCTTCTTCGTCATCTCGGATCCATTGTGGAGCTACGCGCCACGTCTTCTTCTATCTTCTTGTAACAATAGCAGTCTCTTTCCAGGACCTGCCCGCGGTGTACCAACAAAAACAGCAAATTTAACATTTGCTCGCGCTGCTGCCACAAGAAACGCTTGATAACGTCTAGAACTGTCCGCAAAGGAGCTTAAAAAAGCCCAGGTAGGTAGACCAGTTACAGATGGCTTTAGGTTTTGGTAGAAAGATTTAGCCCTGGGTTAAGGCCCTGTTTGCACCCATGAAACGTTTATTTTACGGAAGGTTTATCCAACCAGGTGGGTTTCACCCTGTATTTTAAATGCCGCTCGGAGGGCATATACCTGCCAAAATCATGTTTAACTAAGGTGAAAGGTCCCTGTATATATTGTCCAATTCGTCTCTCCCTGTCCTCGTGATACTTGAAGCACAGAACAATCAGCTTAAAAATACCAAGAATCAGGCAACAAATCTGCTGCTAATAGGTTCGTAGTTGTGAAGCTGTAAACATCCTCATCTTCATCATTATCATCGTCACTATCGACAGGCTGCTGCAAACAGGGCCTCAGCAACCGTGCTAGCTCGCAATTTTTCTCGTCTTCTCTCGGTCTCTCTCGTCCACTTCAATTTGCCAGTAGCCGGTCTTCAGATCCATCGATGAGAAGTACCTCGCATGGCAGAGGTGTTCGAGGGCGTCGTGGATTCGCGGCTGGGGGTACGCGTCTTTTTTAGTGATTTTGTTCAGTCGCCGGTAGTCAACGCAGAACCTTAAAGTGCCGTCTTTTTTTTCACGAGTACGACCGCCGCAGCCCACGGATTTTCTATGGCTGTATAATGTCGTCGGTGAGCATGTTGCCGACTTAAAGGGGCCCTGAAAGGCATTTTGAGCACACTAAATGAAGTAGCGCAATCGTTCGATTGTGTCGTCAAGGTCATCTGGGCCAAGTATTACTCTTTTACGCGCAGCGGAAAGCTCACACTTTTGTTGCAAAGTTTGTCGCTTTTTTTTCACCCTTTCCTTCGTGTTTTTGGACGCCGCCATCTTCACATGTCTACATCATCGATTCCCAGATGTTCGTCATGAGCTAGACATCCTCACCGGCACTTCCGGCAAAGAGATGAGTCGTCTGCTCAGCGTCGACTCGCCGGCTGATCTGCCAGGGGAGTGTCGGAGTGCTTGGACATTTTACGACAAACGAAACAAGTGTAAACAAACGCTTAACCGTTCGTATTGAATGCAACACGGCCATAACACGACATGGATATTCTCTTACCGGAGTACGTTCCATAAAGAAAGCGTTGAAGCCCCGTGGCACTTCTTTCGTGCAATCGCAGAGAACGCCCTGAGCCGAATGCCCGGGTTTGACGGATACATTTTTTTCCACTTCAAAACAATCCAGAGATGCGTTTCGAACAAACACAACGTCACAACATGCGTTGCAAGTTTGAACCGCGATTGACAGACGATGGGTTGCCTCCTCCTGCCCGTCGTAAATTCGGCACTCACCTCGCGCGCGGTTTGCGGGGACGAACAGCAAGTCACTCAACTCTGGCGGGCAAGCCGAGATGGCTTTTGGCCACGCACACTGCACATACCCCATGCGAGGTTGAGTCGTACGTCGCTCGAGAAAGATAATCCAGACCATGGGAAGCACAATCCACCCGCAGAAGCGCAACGTCGCATTTCATCGCGAAACAAAGGCGTCCACAACACACACACCATCGCCTCCTGTAATGCCGAACGCATCTCACACTTCCTAATGAGAGTGAGTGGTACGCCTGCAGTGCCCACATGTGGCGAGGTGGGGCCCCGAGCTGAACCGGGATCACGCAACCGTAACTGACTTCTGGGGCGGTTTGTGCCTTGTTGCCAAGGCAACCGATGTTTGAGATCGTCAAAGAAAGGCGCTCGCTCCAGCGCTAGAAAGCTCAGAGCCGCGCCGGAGCATGTTTTGCCAACGTTGCCGCTCTCCACCACGCGTCGCCCCAAGCTGAACTGGTCACATGATTGAAGCGTTTTGTGCACGGGTTCTGTATAGGTTTAAAATGTCCTTTTCACATGGCGCCGGAAGGAATTACCACCACCGCAAAATAAGACCCAACACCAGCGGGGCCACATCTGATACGGCGCTTTTTGGATGAACAGTGCGCGGTGCATGAAAGGGACCGAGCGCAAGATCCTCCCCAGCGGCTGCGAGTTCGCCGCCGATTAAAAGTCACGTGCTGCACTGCAGCAACGCACACCGCGAAAGGGCAAGGCCAGGCCACCGCACACATGCGGCCAGATTTTTCGTTCGCTTATCCATCCTTGAACGGAGTGCGGAATTCATGGTGTCAACAAAACTTGCCCGTAGCAGACGACAGTCGGAGGAGCGTAATGCGGAAGTACGTCACCGCTGACTAGCGCAGCATCATGGGAGGGAGTGCTCGCGCGCCGTCAACAGTTGAAAAGAGGAGGAAACGCGGCGCGACGATAATGCGCGGTTTTTGATTTACGATTTCTCAGCTAATACTCATCGCTTTAACAAAATTCTTGCGGGAGGAGATTGCTAATACATTGTCTTATTTGGTTACATGTACATCCATGCATCGGCGGAAGGTATTTCAGGACCCCTTTAAAGTCCGGATGGCTTCGAGCTCGTGTGAACAGACGCGGTACGGTGACTGTCGGGTAGGTCGGGCTCCATCTTCGGTTATTGCCCGGTGCTTAGCCAGACGTGTCTGACGTAATGTTGAGTTCGACGAAAAGACTCGCTGTAGTGACGCAGCAAATCCAATAATTTCTTCCGTTCTTCTTGCGGTAACGCCGGATTCACGTCGAAGGGATTCGGAAGCTTGAAGGTATCTTCGGGTGAGCGTTCAAACTCGGCGACCGCGATCACGTCACTTGTTTCTTGCATTTCTTCGAGGAACGCAATTGCAGCACCCCTGTTTAAATGCTGGTATTCCTCGCTGAAATTAGTGACGAAAACTAGGGATTGACGTTGCCTAAAGCATGGAATGCCTCTTGCGACGGAGACACCGTGGTCGAGGAGCAACCTTTGATCACCCTCTACGATAGCGTCGACGTCAGGAACAGCATCTTCACAGTAGACGGTGGTCATCAAGCTTGCGCGGGCTGGCAGGGTGACATGATCATCGGCGATCCTTAAGCAGCACATTGTTCTAGGTTCGATTCCGTCGTCATGGAGTGATCGGAGGAAAAGGTAATGGACTTGGCCTATAGATGAATTATTGCACCGTTTTCCGCCAAAAAGTCTGTTCCAAGGATGACGTCGCGGGAGCAGTTAGGCAAAATGACGAACGCCGGAGGGTACGTTGTGCCGTCTATGGTGACGCGCGATGTGCACGTTCCACTTGGCGTCACGAGGTGGCCTCCTGCTGTAAGAATGTGGGACCGTCCCATCTGGTCATAACTTTCCTCAGCTTAGACGCAAATGGTCCGCTCATTACTGAGTAGTCCGCTCCCGTGTTTATGAGGGCGACTTCATCAAAGCCGTCGATGGACACCTTGACGTCAGATGCCGACTTCCTCGAGTTCCGGGTGCGTCGGGGCGTCGCACCTCGGCTTGTGTGTGTTGACGGTAGCGCACTGTGCTTTGTCGTTGTCGTCGTCTTCTCAGCGGCAGATTCGGTCATGTGGGGTACGCGGCGCGCTGTGTGGCTGTCGTCATGTTCGGAAGTCTCGTCATGGTTAGGTCGGGTCGTCGGGATGAGGGAATGTCGTGCATCACTGTCTTCAGCGTGTCGCTGCGTCGTTGGAGGGTTTTCATTTTTCCGGCGTTGTGCAACTTTACCTCCCGAAGCTGCTGTTTTTAGTTCTCCTGCGTGGGCTGGGGGACCTTCCACGTGTGAAGTCAGCATAGCTACGGCGGCTCGGCTATTGGTATGGGTAGGGCGACGGCGAACGGTTGTAACGGGCTGTGCGATGGTTGGTTTCAGAAAGGTAGTCGTCGATCTCAGGTGGTCGTTGCCCAGGGAGAGGGCGAGTTGCGTCGACGGAGAAACCACGCAGTCCAAGTCTTTTGTATGGGCAACGACGATAGATGTGAGCGGCCTGTCCGCAGTGGTAGCACACGGACGATTATCGGCGGTTCGCCAAACGTCGGTCTTTCTCGGCGTTTCGTTTTTGGCTGTGGACGGCGGTACGGTGGATGGCGGCGAGAGTGGACGGCGGTACGGCGGAGCTTCTTGTAGACGGGCTGGAGCCGGGCGGGGTCGACGAACAGCCATAGAGTAGGTCGTCGTCTGTGGCTGGCGGGGTGCCTCGGATGGCATAGCGTATTGAACCTCTTCGCGGATGATTTTAGTCAGGGAAGCCACTTGAGGTTGCACCGTCGTCGGAAAAAGCTTCCGAAGCTCCTCCCTGACCACTGCTCGGATAGTCTCGCACAGTGTGTCGGAGCTTCTAGCCCCGGCACCGATCGTCTCGGAAACCAGCGCGTTGACCGGGCGATCGTACTGCCTCGTTCGAACTTCCAGCGTCTTCTCCATCGCGGCCGCCTCAGACGCGAATTCGGTCACTGTCTTAGGAGGGTTGCGGACAAGGCAAGTAAAAATGTCCTGCTTTACCCTTCGTATGGGAAACCTTAGTTTCTTTTCTTCTGTCATCTCCTGATCCACACGGCGAAAGAACATCTTCATCTCCTCAACAAAGATCACTACCCCTTCGTTGGTGTGTTGCGTGCGCGTTTCTAGCAAAAGTGAGGCTCGTTCCTTTCGCACGACGGTGGCGATCGTTTTAAGGAACTCGCTCTTGAAGAGAGTCCAGTCAGTCAAAGAGCTTTCATGGTTCTCGAACCAAGTTGGAGCTGCATCCTCCAAATAGAAGAAGACATGCCGAAACGTTTCTTCGTCATCCCACCTGTTAAAGATCCGAACATGCTCCACTTTCCACAACCAGTCCTGAGGGTCTTCCGTTGGCGACCCATGAAATGATGGTGGTTTTCTGGGTTGCTGTAGAACTACAGGATGGCTCGTGGTCAACGTGGATGCATTGTTCATGGGAACAGCCGTGACTTCTTCCGCCTTTGATTTATCTGGCAGTAGTCCAAACTCCGGCTCAAGGCCTTGCTGTCGGCGGCTGGCACGAGTTGGGATTGCTTGACGGCTTGAAGAGGGTTGAGGGTGCATGTACCCCGCACCTCACCAGATGTCACGTTGCCAAAGACGACCCAGTTGTCTTCACTTATACATGGTTCGCGGCACTATCACGGATGTGTACGTCACAATGAATATGTATTCGTTCCACCTGACCCCCGGCCACATTTCTGTCTGCTACGTTGCAGAATCTTGTAACATAATAGGTCATTACAAATTGAAAGGGTAATTTGTAGCGCTAAGCATAAAATCAGGATTGTTTTGCGATGCGCGCTTTAATTCGTCGACAGCAGTGCTCCCCTTCAGGAACGAGTAGCAGTAGCGGTAGAGTAGCCAGTGGGACAGTCAGGAAAAGTACACCCCAGAAAATAGATCACAGCTGAAAACTGCAGAACGAGCAGAGAAGACGAGCGCTGTACGATAGGGCCTTTCTGCGTGCGGTTGCTCTTCTGCATGTGTTATGTGCTATATAGTGCTGTTTTTTCTTCCAAGATGAAATACATAGGGCCTGCAAGGCTGAGGGGTTCAGTTTCTAGGGAAAAGAAATAAATCCGCACCATACGCCTAAAATATATCTATTATTATTGATATCTGTTAAAAACACGAACCTGTCCGCTCTATCGTAAGGGAAAAACTGACCATTATAACAGGAACCGTTTTACTCGCTTCCTTTGCACTGATGACACGTTTGGTTGTGAAAGGTTTCCCAAAGGAGTTGAGGAAATGATGTGCAGAGAGAAACATCCACCTTCTGGTGTTTTTCTGATTCGCTTTTCCTAGTTTTGCACCAAATATCTTCAAATCATTTGACGTGCTTTTCTTCTTCTTCGTTTTCTGTGGAGACACACGTTTGATGCCGCATAATGCCGCACTTGGCACCGATGCTACACCTGTGCTACGAGCCGCAACTGATGTTGCAGGCGGCAGAGTAATTTTCACCACTTGTGTCGAAGTATCGATACGGCGATGTTCTCGCTTTCCATCTACAGAAGAAAAACAATCGCGGGGAACAATGATCGAACCCGCATCTTTCTGGTCAGCAGGAAACGGCTCAGCCACTGAGCAACTCCTGCGGGTCGTACTTGTCAAGCACTTACAGTTTCGATGCGCGCGACCTTTTTAAACAAAATATGAAATGCAAAAAAATTTTACACTTAGGTGTGGCGTGGAATTCGCGGTTGTGCAGTGGAGCACTCTCGCACCCAGATTGCTACTGTAAAGTAGCAGCGAGGGAAGGGCAAAGTCGTTTCATATCGCTCGCAAGATGCCGATACTGATATATCGTTTGGTCAGCACTGCACTCGTCTGGCGTTACCAGCAGCAACGTATCGTAGATACACTGGTGCGCATTCGTTTTCCTTGTTGCGACTACAGAAATAGCGGTGACTTCATTTTGATTGGTCGGGATGGGGAACTGCATGAGAGAGTACGAAGTCGATGGTATAGGAAAAAAACGGCCTGAATGGCTTTGACAGCTCATTGTCCACAACGGAAAGTCGAATCATTTCGTCGTGAACCGTCGTGAACCCGTTTGCGGTTCAGTCCTGTTTGGGTTCAGCGTTATCAAAAAATAATGGTTCGATTTAGGCTTCAGTTTCAACAAAAATATTGGTTCCGTTATGGTTTGTGGTGCGGTTTCGTTCCGTTTCGACACACAGCTATTTAGCAGCCCCCATACGCCACTCATCAGCCATTCAGGCGTCGCGGAATTAAGGTGTAGACGAGCATTACGTGAGAATACTAAAGGATATCTACAATATGCCCTCAGCTACCATCATTCTCCATAAGGAAAGCAGTAAAATATCAATAAGGAAGGCCAGCAGTGAAGGAGCCGCAATCTCTCTAATGTTATTCACAGCTTGTTTACAAGAATTATTCAGAAAATTTGATTTGGAACAGGTGGGAGTAAGGGTTAATGGAGAATATCTGAGTAACTTCAGATTTGCTGATGACGTTGCCTTGCGAAGTAACTAGGGTAACGAATTGCAAAGCATGCTTACCGCACTGGACAAGAAGATTAAAATCGTGGGTCTGAAAATTAATCTGCAGAAAACTAAAGTTATGATCAATAACCTCGGCAGAGCACAGCGATTTAAGATAGGTGGTGAGGCAGTGAAAATTGTAAGCGAGTTTATCTAATTAGGCGAACTAATGACCCCGGAGTCGAGCCATGAGGCAGTGACAATTTTAGGAATAAGAATGGGGTGGAATGCATTCGGAAGGCATTCTCAGATAGCGAATGGCAGCCTACTATTATTCCTGAAGAAGGAAAGGTATTACAGCTGCATCTGACCGGTACTCACCTACGGGGAAGAAACTTGGAAGCTCACTGAAAGGGTTTAACTTTAAGGGCCGAAAGAAGAGGGGAGTAAGGTCAGGGGGAACAAACGTGTGGTAAGTACATATTACTAGAAATTAGGACGAAATGGGTGTCGGCAGGACATATAATGCGAAGGCAAGAAAACCGTTTGTCATTAAGGGTAACAGGGTGTATTCCTAGTGAAGGAAAACGTGGCAGGTGGCGGCAGGAAACTATATTTGCGGATGAGACCAAGACCTTTGCGGGAATACATTGTCGCAGTTACCACATGACCGGGGTAATTGGAGATCTATGAGAAAGGCCTTTAACCTGCAGTGGGCGTCAATAGGTTGCTGCTGATCATGATGGTACGCCTTGGAGTACCCATGGTTTGCTACTCTTGTAATCAGTGTTGTAGAATTACTCATGTAGTCTCCAGGTGTTGGATTGTGTCCTCCTGTCGTCATATTTATCACCATTTTCCGATTTTTTCGTTTCGATATAACCGTTAAAATGACTCAAAGGATCTGCCAATCGCCCTGTTTGACCTATATATACGCTTTCATCAGTACCCCGGTTTCTTATTGAAGCAAGCCGTCCTTCCTCTACCAGCCAATGGTTCCTTCTTGGAGTGCTGGACAAGAAACTCCCAATTCGGCTGGGAGGGCGGTTTTCACTCACGGAGCACAGTGTATATGGCGGGGCGAATGATTATCCAACGTTCCACGCGCGCAGGTGGCTGCTTGCACCAGCGGGATCGTCAGCGGCACGGCTTAGTCGCCTCGTTTAGCGATGGTTGTTTTGGGCCTGTTTTGGCGCAGCTCCGCGTTCATTTCGCGCTTCTTTCGCATGGCTTGATTATCATGTTCGACATGATAACCCGCACCCGGCGAAATTAAGTGGTCGTACCGCAAAGATACGTTAAGGGTCAGTTTGCAGGGCGGATAAACAAAATGTCGAGACAACATACAGGCATATTGCCGTTAGAGAAACGCTACCTTTTGTACATTGCTTCCCACGAATGCGGCTCCGTTTTTTAAATTAGTGAACACCAATTCGGTTGTCCCTTAAGAGGTATTACAAAAGGCGAAAATAGCAATTGTTTCTTATAAGTAGCGATTTTTACAGTTCCATCAGCTTTCTCACAATTCTCAAACTTACTAAACTTACTAGTTTAGATCGGTATAAATGGGTATCCCAAAAATATCGGTTCCGTTATAGTTTTTGGTACAATGTGGTTCCGTTTCGACACACTGCTATTTGGCAGCGCCCATACGCCATTCAGCAGCCATTCAGGCATCGCATAATCAAGGTGTAGATGAGCATTACGTGAGCATTGTGTTAGTGTCTACGCTTGTGTCGCGCGGTGGTGTAGCCCCGAGGTAGCACAGCAGGATGGCTAGGTTCCGCTGTCTCACCCTTCTAAAGAGGCTCCTCTCCGTTTTCGTTCCGGTGACGCACGGCCTGGCTACAGCGGAGGCGTCCGCTGCTATAGCCCGGCAGTGGCCGACGCTTCTGCGTTCGGGACGCCGCCCCCTCTAATTCCAGGTAACGGCTGGCCGAATCTCTGGTTTCACTCTTTGTAGAGCCACTTGTGTGAATTCAAGTGATCTCGTATAAACAATTGTTGTGGGTGTTGTTTAAAGCTTTGCTTTTCAACCTCCTTCACCGTGTGGACTAAAGCCAAATTTTTTGTAGTTAGCATGCTGAAAATAATCCTGTAGGCCCCGACTGGTGCGATTGAGCTGAGGGAGATTTTTTTGTTTTTGTTTCCTTCGTTGCCCTGGCGGAGGCTTTGTATTCGCGGTTAGATGTAACACGATTTGCTACGTCTCAAATTAGCATGTCCAAGTTACTCATTTCGGCCTCAATACAGGTCTCTAACACGCGTTTCGAAGACTATAACTCAGTCAAATGGCCTAGGCTTTTGTTTTCTCATGAAGATGTTGAACAATGGTGAAGGTACTGCGCGTCAGAATTTAGTTCTGTTAGTGCCGGGTTTGAACCTGCCCAATTTTGTTTTGTTTGCTTTGTCAGGAATTTTCGAAGCATCTTTAGGTTTAGACGCCGCAGTATCGCTATTTGAGCAGTGTATGCTATGGGATAAAATTTCTTGGGCTACGACCCACCCTATCTAGAATGCCTATGTCACTGTGGGGGATACCACTGTGGAAACAGGTATCCCCACGAGATGAATTATCCTGACAGCGTTGATACATTCTCAGGCGGCGTGGAATCCTGCCTGTACATCGTTGCTTGCGAGGTTTCCCCGTTGTATGTCTCTGCATCTTCTTTACTGCCATTTGAAGAGCATTTTCTCTCTTACCACATAAAATTATCAAGACACGTCTTTTCAGGCTTTCCTCCGGGAGGTTAGTACCTCTCTGGTGCCTTCCTTCTTTGCACGATCGATGCGTTCTGCATTTCGTTTGGTGCGTTATTTTCGCACAGAGCGTACGCTCTTCTACGTTGTTACTCGTTGGAGCCTCTTTCTTCACGTTCACAAGAGAGACCGTGCGGATTAGCCTTTTTTGGATGTCACGTCGTTTTCTGCCTCAGATTCCGGATGGCTATATTGAAAAGTTTCTGTTGGCGCTCAAGGCAATGACGTGCTGTTCGCAAAATCACCGATGTCGGAGTCTTGATTACGCTTCAGTTCTCACTCGTTTCTGAAGTCGGTAATGTTCTGCTTGTTATATTGCCGAAGTACAATCCCCCCCATTGGGGTATGCGTAGCGCCTGTGTGGAAGGACTGAAAGGAAGACGAGGAAGAGGATCGAGACGCGTTCTGTCTGTTTTGCCAGTGCTATCGCATCGCGGCCTAGTGTGTTTTCTCCCTGTGTGTCTACACCATTAAACTCTCCTGTTTCATTTTTCCCGTGACATTTTTGGGGGAGTGTGCGGGGTACCAACCCATGCACTTCGACCCCGAAGAAACCGTCGCCTTTAAACCAAACGGAGTGGACACAACACCCGTCCACAAGGTCAGCCGCCGCCTGCGCGGCCTTGAACCCGAGTTCGGCTGTCTTACAACTCGAACGAGGGCCGTCATGACCAGCACCGCCAGCCAAACCACCCAGCGCAGCGGTTCCGCCCGCCCGTGGTTTTTCACACACCACGCACACCACGGCCGTTTCACGGAGAACCCTACAAGGACGTGGAGGACTGGCTGGACGATTTCAATCGTGTAGCCCAGTTTAACGACTGGGACGACAATCGCAAGCTCCGCCACGTTTACTTTTCGCTGGAAGAGTCCGCTCGAATATGGTTTGTAAATAATTAGCGCAAGATGACCAGCTGGCCAGAGTTCCGGCGTAGGTTGCAGAAGACCTACGGCAGCGACGAGCGGAAAGAGAAGGCAGAGCAGGCTCTTCTGTCCCGGGCTCAGAAGTCAAATGAGAGCGTGGCCATGTTTGTGGAAGACATGTCGTTTTTGTTCAGGCGCGCCGACCCCGAAACGAGTGAAGCAGTGAAGGTGCGCCACCTCATGCGTGCTGTCAAGGAACAGCTTTTCGCTGGACTTGCTCGAAGCCCTCCTACGACTGTAGCCGAATTCGTACGAGAGGCGTCCACAATGGAACGCTCGCTGCGGCAACGCGCCACGCAGTACGGACGTCAAGTGAACATTGCCGCTTGCGGATCACCATTTGACGACATGAGAGCCCTCCTGGAAATTTTGCGTAGCATTCTGCGCGAAGAACTGCAGCTGCTACAAGGAGGAAGCAAGCAGGCAACCGTCGCTACCATTGCCGATGTTATCCGTGAAGTGCGCCGAGCGGTGGAACCACCAACATCTGAACTCGAACGGTCAGTTCCAACTTACACGGATGTGCTGCGCACCGCAGCTCCCGTGACACGTCCAGTATCAGCTTATACTGATGTGGTCCGCGCTCCTGCTCCTGTAGCGCCTGTGTTGCAGCCTGCTGCCCCACAGCCATTTCAGCGCGTCTTGAACCCTGCGACCCGCTACGACCCAAGACGCCTGGAACGTAAAGCGGCCTTGTGGCGCACTTCTGACAGCCGCGCCCTGTGCTACCATTGTGGAGAAGACGGTTATGTAATCCGCCACTGCCCTTATCGCCGAATGGGGCTCCGTGGGTTTTCACCGGATGCGCCGCGACCGCGCTATGGTGAACGACCACGGGAAATTCAGGAGTACCTGGCCGTGAACGAGCTACCCTCTACACCTCGAGTAGTGCACCAATCCAGGTCTCCCTCACCCCGACGCTACTCCTCGCCTGGCCGTCCCCTCAGTTCTGACCAGACTGGGAACAGGTCCCCGAGCCCACGTCGGGGAAACTGAAGCCTGCGACCTCCGGGGGCGAGGCCGCTGCGTATCAAGGTCCAGAGCCTCCATCGACGCGACGAACTCCTTTAGCTCACCCGACCCAGACAACGAACTATGATGAAAACGGAATAATTTCCGCCGACATTCCAGTATTCGTCGATAATCACCCAGTAACCGCTCTAGTCGATACTGGTGCCGATTATTCTGTCATTATTGGCTCCCTCGCAGCAAAGCTTCGGAAGGTTACAACACCCTGGAATGGCTCGTGAATCCGTACAGAGGGCGGTCACCTCGTGGTGCCCATTGGCATGTGTACTGCGAGGATCGAAATTCGCGGTGTGACCTTTACCGGTAGTTTCGTTGTGCTGCATGAATGCTCAAAGCAGCTTATACTCGGCCTGGACTTCCTTCACGAGTACGGCGGAATAATAAACCTACGGGAGCTGGTCGTCACACTTTCCGCCCCACAAACACGGTACGACGAGAAGACTAAGCCAAGACCGGCACTCCGCATCTGTGAAGACAACGTGACGCTGCCGCCTGAAGCCAGCATGTTTGTCACCGTTGAATGTCAGCGAGCACCGGCAAATTGTGGCATCGTGGAGCAAAACGTTTCGCTTCTGCTCGCTCGGCAAGTTTTCGCCGCCCGTGGCATGGTTAACCTTATTAACGGCCGAACCAAAATTCTCTTGACGAATTTCAGCGCCGAACACCATCATCTGCCATTCCATACAGCCGTCGCCCACTTCGAAGAAGTCAGCGACGGTCCCAAGCTGCACAGTTTAGCGGAGTCATGCACCTCAACTCATCTCTCAAAAACTACAAAGGTTGACGTGAACCTCAACCTGACACCACAACAGCGGCAGCTTCTCGAGATTGTAGACTCTTTTAGCGATTGCTTTGCTACGTCATCAAAAGTACGGCAGACCAGCATAACAAAACATCGTATCATAACCGATGAAAACGAGCCACCCATACACCAGCGCCCTTACCGAGTTTCGGCAAAGGAACAGGAGGCTATTCGCCGGCAGGTGAAAGAAATGCTCGTATCATACAACCGTCAACCAGTACGTGGGCATCATCTGTGGTCCTTGTAGAAAAGAAAGACGGTACGCTCCATTTGTGTGTGGATTACAGGAAACTGAACAAGGTGACAAAAAAAAAGATGTGTACCCTCTCCCGCGTATCCACCACTGTTTAGATCGCCTCCGCCATGCTACGTTCTTCTCATCGATTGACTTACGCAGTGGATATTGGCAAATCGACGTTGATGAACGAGACCGTGAGAAAACCGCATCCATTACTCCAGACGGGCTCTACGAATTTAAAGTGCTCCCATTCGGCTTGTGTACCGCTCCTGCCACGTTCCAGAGAATGATGGACGCTGTTTTATCCGGCCTCAAATGGCAGACATGCCTTGTCTATCTAGACGACGTGGTGGTGTTTTCCGAAACTTTCGAAGAGCACTTAGCGCGACTCCGTTCAGTTCTGCAAGCCATTCGTTCTGCGCAACTTTCTCTCATACCAGAAAAGTGCCACTTTGGGTACAAGGACCTGAAATTTATAAGCCATGTTGTCAGTGGTGAAGGCATCCGTCCCGAGCCAGAGAAAACAGCTGCCGTAGCCGCATTTGCCGTTACTACTCACAAAGGAGCTGTCCGCCGCTTTTTGGTCCTCTGTGCATACTATCGGCGCTTTGTGCCGAATTTTTCTAAAATAGCGGAGCGTTTAACCCGTTTGACGAGAAACGACGTTCCCTTCAGTTGGGGCCCGGAGGAGTCCGGAGCATTTGGCGAACTGAAAAATCGGTTACAGAGCACGCCTGTCCTTGGCCACTTTGATGAAGACGCAGAAACGGAAATACACACCGATGCAAGCAATATCGGCCTAGGAGCGGTACTTGTACAGTGGCAAGATGGTGTCGAGCATGTAATAGCATACGCCAGCCGAACTCTTTCACGCGCCGAAGCCAACTACTCCACAACAGAAAAAGAATGCTTGGCAGTCGTGTGGGCGATCAGCAAATTCCGGCCATTTTTATACGGGCGACTTTTTAAAGTGGCAACGGATCATCACTCCCTCTGTTGGCTGGCGAACCTGAAAGATCCTTCAGGGCGTCTAGCCCGCTGGAGCCTCCGATTACAGGAGTTCGACGTCACGATAGTGTAGAAGTCGGGCCGCAAGCACAGCGACGCAGACTGCTTGTCTCGCGCCCCTGTTGCTCAGGACTCAACCGATGCAGACGATGATGGCGGCTTCCTCGGTGCCATAAACCCAATGGCTCTGGCTCAAGAGCAGCGTGATGATTCAGAGCTCAGTCCCCTAATTGATTACATCGAAGGGCAAACCTCTCGGTTACCTCCAATTTTTGCACGCTGCCGTACATCGTTTTGTCTCCTCAACAACGTCCTGTACAAGAAGAATTTTGGTCCCACGGAAACAACGTACCTACTAGTCGCTCCCAAAACACTCCGTGAGGAGATCCTCGGAGCCTGTCATGACGAGCCGTCCTCCGGTCATCTCGGCTCCTCCCGCACCTTGGCGCGCATACGCCTCAAGCCTCAAGTATTACTGGCGGAAGCTGACTGAGAGCGTGAAGCGGTATGTTAGAACCTGTCGTGAGTGTCAGAGGCGCAAGATGTCACCGACAAAGCCAGCGGGATTTCTGCAGCCCATAGATCCCCCAGAAGTACCCTTTCAACAAGTGGGAATGAACCCTTTGGGTCCTTTTCCTCTGTCCTCGTCTGGAAACAAGTGGATCATCGTTGCTACTGATTATTTGACTCGTTATTGTGAGACCAAAGCTATTTCCCGGGGCACTGCCACAGAGGTTGCGAAGGTCTTCTTTCAAAACATAGTACTTCGCCATGGTGCCCCGACGGTAGTCATCACAGACAGAGGAACTGCTTTCACTGCGCAACTGCTTGACGAAGTCCTGAAGCTTAGCTGCACCAGCCACCGTAAAACAACCGCGTATCACCCTCAGTCTAATGGACTTACAGAATGGTTGAACAACAAAATAGAAGTTATGCTTTAAATGTGTGTAGACATAGACCACCGTAACTGGGATGACATCCTTCCATATGTGACGTTCGCCTACAATACGGTGGAACAAGAAACTACGCGCTTTTCTCCTTTCCGCTTAGTATATGGACGGGATGTCATCACAATGCTCGACTCGATGCTTCTTCCTGAAGGGTGCGCCAATGTCACTTGTGGTGCTGAAGAAATCGTTCAGCGCGCAGAAGCCTCACGCCAGCTAGCACGTCAGCGCATTTGACACCAGCAAACCTGTGATGCGCGGCGGTACAACGTCCGGCACAGAGAAGTCACTTACCGGCCAGGAGAACAAGTGTGGGTGTGGACCTAGGTTCGTCGACGAGGGCACTCCGAGAAGTTACTGCGACGCTACTTCGGACCATACACAGTCTTGGGCCGGATGAGTGACGTGAATTATGAGGTTATTCCTGAAGGAACAGTGCGTTCCCCGCGGGCCCCTATGCGAGCTGAGGTTGTCCATGTTGCACGGATGAATCCTTATCACGCTCGTTGAACTCAACCTCGGACAACTGTGGTGTTGCGTAAAACTGTAATGTCTATTGATTTAAATGCAGAGCATTTCAGTAACTCACGATGTCACCCGCGTTGACGTCCGTAGTCCGCACCGCACCCCTCCCTACTATATTAAAAAAATACTATCCGGCGCCCGGTTTCGATCCCTCGACCGTGCGGGCGGAACGCAATGTAAATGGTGCTCTACCCACTGTGCCACAAAGCCGACACAGAATGGTACGCTACGAACGCGCCTTATATCGTTGACTCATTCAAATTACTGCTGACGAGCGCTCACTCGTCAGCAGTTGCCACAAGTGCAACAACATTAACGTAACGCAAACTACTTAACGTCGTACGCCCCCGGAAATGCTCTGCATTTGATCGTGCCCCTCGCGAGGGGGAGGTTTCACTGCGTCTTCTCTCGGTCGCGAGACCCGTGGCGCCATCTGGCGGAGGCACGGCACAACTCGCCGCACTTTCTTTGAAAAAGCGCCTCGAAAGCGTGGCAAATATGAAATAGAGATGACGCGCTTTCGAGGCAATCCGCCGACGCGGCTGCTTTGTGTACAGACTCGGCGGCGAGCGTCCCGGGATTCTGTGGCCGACCGAACCCCATTTACTACTTTCGTCCAGTGGTTTCGCGGCGCATGCGCAAGGTGACCTGTTTTCACTGACTCACTCACTTGTCTGGTATCGCGTCGGCGTGGGGAGCTCCGCCATTTTTTGGCTAGTTCATCGTGAAGTGGTACACACTCAGGAGCACCTGCCTGCTGTAAATACATGGGCTTCAACCGAAGGCGCGTCGTGGTAATGCGAAACGACTGGCACTCGTGTTTTTCTGCAACTATCGCTAAAATAATTGCACCAAGATGGTGCGATCAAGCGAGTGAGTCAGGGAGTGAAAAACGTTTTATTGCGCTGGTGAAGTGGGAGTGGTTCCTAATTTTAGAAAGCCATGTGATGAGCGGGCAGGCTCTGGAGGAACAACTGTTTAGTCCACCAGGTCGCTGTTAGTCACCAGGCTCTCCCACAGCTCATTGGTGGGAAGAGTGGATGGAAAAAGGAGGAGCTTGGTTTGTTTGCACTCTTAATATGATATGAGGAAGAGTGCCAGGTTCTAAACACAACTTGAATTTTGCAGGAGATTGCGCCGGGAACACACGATGGAGGCCGACAGGGTGAGGGGTATTCTTCCTCATGGGAAGTGCTATCTCAGCAGATATGAACGATGCTCCTCGGTACAGTTTTATAAGTAACATGGGCCCTCTACGGTAGGGGCGGGTTTGCAGGAAGTCCCAACAGATGGCGAGCCTTAACCGTTGCGCTTTTTTCCTTCCAGAGGACCATTTTGTAAAGCATCGGGACGATGCCTTTCAGGGGAGGGGGTAATGCCGCAGTACAATCCCCCCCCCCCCTATCGGGGTATGCGTCATAGCGCACGTGTGGAAGGACTGAAAGGAAGACGAGGAAGAGGATCGAGACGCGTTCTGCCTGTTTTGCCAGTGCTATCACATCGCGGCCTAGTGTGTTTTCTCCCTGTGTGTCTATACCATTAAACTCTCCTGTTTCATTTTTACCGTGACAATATGTTTCTCCGTAATGCCCATCAGTGACGTAGCAGAAATATCGGGAGAAGTGCCATCTCCATTTGAACCGTAACCGGTGAACGATGTTACGTCTAAATGGTTCACGTTGCGTTTGATTCGTTGCCGAACTGAGCTTTTTAAAGACTGCTGATAACCTCTTGTATTTTCCACTTCATCGTTACGATAGTATTGGCACATGTTTCAGCACTTTAGATATCCTCAGCAATCGTGTCTATGACAATGAGGTCTTCAACTTCGCGGTCCAGTTTTTTTAGTTTGTTCTTTCTCTAGCAGTGTCCTATTCCAGCTAGACAGCAATAGTAGCGAAAGTAAACCAGATGAAGGATGTTTCTCAACTTGCCTAATAATTGTGGAAAATTCGTCACGTAGCTGGAGTCTTTGGCTGATAAGCTCTTCTATTGTTCTCCTCGGCGTTAGTCAGTCCACAAAATCGTTGGTAGGTAGGAGTTCCATGGTATCGCCACGAAGAAGTACACCGTCATTACAACGTATGAATGTGGTGTCTTCATCGTGAATGCATGTGCTTGAAGGTCGTTTTCCTCGGGTCGTTTCCTTGTTCTTCAAGCTCGTTCTGCGTCAGGTTCAACGGTACTGACCCCACGGCTCACGTTGAAGTTGGTTGGTAGCCCGCTTGGACCTTGCACCCTTGAGTTCCCTTGGCGCGGTTCCAGGACATAAATGCACCGGCGGATTTGGATTGGATTAGAAAAACGTTTATTTGAACTGCAGTAAAGCGCGCGCGCTTTAGACGCGGCCTACGTCGTCTTCTTGGCGCGCCTGCAAGTGTCTCGACTCGCCTTTTCAGGCTCGCCGAGTCCCTGCCTCGTTAACGCCTCGATGACCCACTGGATGGCTTTGAGTTGCGTTTCTTGGTCTTCTGTCCGCGCCGCCAATTCGAGCGACGGCGGGAACATCCGTCTTCGTGCTTCATCCGGATGCTTTTTGCAATCCCACAGAATGTGTTCCATGGTGGCCCTTTCGTCACGGCACACCTTGCACGTGTCGTCTAGGTACGCTTCCGGGTACACCTTGTGTAGTACTGCTGGATTCGGCAGCGTTCTTGTTTGTACCTGTCTGAACAGGACGGCCTGTCTCCGGTTTAGGCTCTTGTGTGGTTGTGGCAGTTGTCTCCTTGCCAGTCTGTACAGTTTGGTGATTTCATCGTATTCTGTCATTCTGTCTTTGTTGATGTACCACAGCTCTAGGCATTCCTCTCGGCCGCGGTCCGTTAGCTCTCGCGCCTGAGCATTTCCCGTTTCCTTGTGGTTTGTGTTTTCCTCCGATACTTTTCCGGTGTGTGCCGGTATCCACTTGATTCTGACGTTTCGTTTTTTTATTTCTGTTGTCTCTAGGATGTTGATGGCCTTAGGGCTGATCCTTCCTTTGGAATAGTTCTTGACTGCTTGTCTTGAGTCACTCACGATTGTCCTGCAGCCTTGATCAGCAAGGGCCAAGGCAATGGCATGCCTTCTGCCCGCGTTATGCTCTGGATGCATGTTCCGAGGTAAAGGGTCCACCCTGATGAATCTTCTGGCTTTGTCTGGTATTGATAATTTGGGGCCTTGCTGTCTGTGATACCTTATGCTTAGATTGTCCAGAATTCTTCTTCCGGTCTTTGTTGTAGTGAGTCTCTCCAGTTCGGCTGCACGCTGCGCTTCCGCTATTCAGTTAAGCGTGTTGCGCATGCCCAGCCGGAGCAGTCTCTTCGTGCTCGTGTTTTTCGGTAGTCCTAGGCGGAAACTTCTCGAAGGTCGATGGGGCTGGCGCTCGTTAGGGTGTCTCGCGTCTGTGAAAACCGCTTTTCCCGGGTTTCGGCACCATGTCGCGGAAAGGACCGAGCCTGGACACGAACGGGAGCCGCCGCTTTAATATGACAGGATGGAACACTATGTGCAATGATGATGATTCGAGAGGTATGTTGAAGGAACCACTTGTTCCTCGTTGCCGTGATTTCTAACAGCCTGTCCGCGGATTTCAAAGCCGCATTGAGAATTTTGGCATATTTTTTTAGGTTGCAGTTGATATTCCTTATGGCATTCTGTATAGAACACCAGGATGATAACGTGCTTCTTTTAAGATAACCATCGTCATATGTATGCTTTATACACGAAGCAAGTTGTAGCAGTCTTGATTGGTGCACGGGCTAAGTGCTTCAAGTATGCCAGGTGTTCGTTCAGATGATGCGGATGTGATTAAACGGGAGAATACACGCTCGAATTCCTTTTCTAGATTTTTGAGCTCCAATTTCTCAGTGCTTTGCGCTAACCAGTGGTGTTTGAACTTCGGAGCCAGCATCAATTTTGGTAGTAATACTTATTTTGCCCGCTAGAGAGCTGGCACATTGGCGCTCTCTTTAAATGAATTGCTGCAACCCGAGTGAAATATAATATATAGATATTTTGCTTATTCTACTTATTTGATCGCTAAGCGCGTCATTTCACGAATATATTATCGCTTCCAAAATACTGTGTTCGTAGAGTCGTTGTCAAAATTTTGTGGGCCCACGGGAACCGTGGCAGGGGCAGGCGCGCGGCCGAGCAGGGGCTCTGCACTTGCCGCTGTTGGCTGGTTACGCGGCTAAAGACAGTGAGGGGAAATTTCGCACTTCCTTTGTAGCGGGGCCGGCAGCGGCGCCGGCTTCCCGGAGCAGGCGCACTTAGCTTCTGCGCACGAACTTTGCGCAGCACTTGTCGTGCCGGATACACTACAAAAACACCAGAAAAGTTCCCCTCGCTCTCTCTAGCCGCGCACCCAGCCGTCAGTAGCAAGCGAAGCGCCCCTGCACGGCCGCGCGCCTGCTCCGGCTACGGTCACCGTGGCCCACCGAATTTTGACAAAGGCTGTATGTGTGAAAGTTGAAATCTTTTCAAAATGAAATCATTATTTCCTGATTGATGTCGTAGTTTCTGTTAGTTAACTTCTAGACCCCCTCCTCACATGCGTCTGAACATTCCTGTCATTGGTTACGGAGCATAAATGCACAGAACGTGCACGATGGTCGTTCTTCTGGTATTTTACATTTATTTGCATGAGTAAAAAACTGAACAGGGCGAGGACTGGAGTCCCAGGCAGCGCTTCACACAAAGATGTGTAGTTGTCCTTTTCACTGAACGAGATTTCGGCGCACGATAGAGATCCCCAGGTGGTCAAAATTAAACCAGAGCCCTCCACTACGGCGCGCCTCATCGCCTGCGTTGCGTCGGCGCGTTAAAACCCTACAATCAAGATCAAGTTGTCCTTTCACAAGCGCTTGAACGTGCAGATTTATCACCTAACTGATCGACTGATTTTTCCGGTTGGAATTGGCGGCTATGATATAAGCTCAGCACCTGTCATTGTAGTAACTCTCTACATCTAACAGGAAATAAAAAGTTAGCTGAAACTCTGTACAGGCAAACGTTACTTTTTTGGGTGGATAAGGAAATTAGCCGCTACCGCGGAAACTACAGTTCCGCCCACATGCTCAATAGCCCAATGCCGTCCAGCTGGCATTCCCGGTACATAGTTTACTACTTGCACGTGACCCGGTTTATCGCATGACCGTCTTAAAAGAAATCAAAATTATCACTTCTTCTTCATCTTCATCACATATCTTCATCTAAGAAGGCCTGATAAACTTGAGCTTGCGTGCAATTTGAAAATATATAGGAGAGAAAGAGCCGCCCTACCAGGAATAAAAACGATGCCAGAACCAATGAAAACGCGTGCGCGGACATAGACACGGGAAAACACAGAGGCAATTTATAACCGGGTGTTGCGCCCCGATCTCAATGGCCCAGATTTTTTTCAAGTCCACATCCAAATCGAGGCCTTTCATCCCAAGGGGATGGCTTCAACTACTCGATATCTGAGTTTTTGTCCCTTATACGCGGTTTCCCGTGTACCACCACGCCCTACCGCAAGTACGCCAGGGCATATTTTTGGGATGTGTCACATTTATTGAGGAAAGCTGAAGTACAAGTGAATTACCAGCAAAATTATGATTCACGACTCGGCACAAAATCCCGCACAGGTTTTGTTATATTGAGTTTGGTTTTTCAAGCACCCATTTTCTACATTAGCGTACGTATGCAATTTAATTCAAAAACACGGTAGGATTTGATTGATTTATACTTTTCGGCGTAAATGTTCTCGCAAAGATACCAATCCCAGTAATAGGATCCTTCATACCAAGAGTAGAGTTCACACTTATAGCCTTGTATTTCTGAAACAAAAAAAACGATCATTTTACAAAACTACAAAATATTGTCAACAAATTTCTACCGATTTTAGTTGTAGCTTATCGTGTTTTTGCTCACCAACGTGTGTTTAAAATTTGGAGTTTATACTTCACTTAACTTGACTGCAGCAAAAATTAAATATTCTTGACACACTCGTGCACTGGGTGATGGCTTAGCACATAACTCGGCATGTCTTCTAAGGAAGGACCCCAGTAAAAGACGTCTGAAAAGCATTTGGGTGAACATTATAAACTTTCTTATGGGTTTTATGTTCTCGTTCCAAAGGCATGTTTCAGGCTCGCCTAGAGAATTGGTAGGGATGATAACGACCCTTTATAGTTCCCCAATGCTGCAGGCGGCAAATCATACTAACACATTCGTATATATGCGCTCCTTTCTAAGTCGAGATGGTCCTATAAAAAATGGGGATTCGGCAGGATATTACGAAATTGTTAATAAGAAATTATGGCTGGAATAGGCATGAACATGATACACTTAATAAGTTGGATTCGCTGTTAACTGTGAAATGCAATCCGGGAAAAAAATTGTGAGCAACTGACAGTCCACAAGAAGGGGGAAGGAGAGAGAAAGGTGGGCGAAATTGTGCAGTAAAAGTGAGGGACGCCTGAGGCGGGTTTTTGAAGACGTGCAAAGGGTTTATCACAATGAAAGGACACAAGATGTCTACACATGCTCGAGGCAGAATATGCTGCGGCAACAAAATATTTAAGGATTTGTTGGTGAATATTTAACGATGCGAAACAGCTTGGCTCTCTCCACCGGGTGCTTCAGGCTACGCCGGCTTTAACACTTCAACGCCCGGTACCGCCGGGCGACACCAATCTCAAAAGCGGCTCGCGCCTTGCTTCTGCTGCCATCCCGTAGCAACCCGTCTTGACGTGCCCCATGACACCCGTCAGCACGGGCACGCTTTGTAAAATGGACTGTACAGAAAGTGCAGGGCAAGTAGGCGTGAAAAAAAATTACACCATCTTCCCGTAGGGGAACCCTGAGTAGTATGCAAAGGAGCCATGGGGTCGATTCAAGTGCCCATTAGTTTTCAGTGCGTAATTTCCGTTAGGTTGAGGTACGTAGCTACCGTTATATTAACAGTTCGGTTTCCATGATAACTACCACACTTTTACTTACCGGAACTACGAAATGGGAAATTGCGTTGAGCCCATGGCTGTTTCGCTTACTACTCTGGGTCCCCCTACGGGAAGATGGTGTAATTATATTAGATGCGATGGCGCTATGTCCCTCCCTTGTCGTTGTTGCGCCGTCCACACTCCCACTGCGCATGCTGGGCTTGCTGAACGCCCGGTGGTGTCTTACCGTTTAATGGCTCCGGGAGTAACAGTGTTACCGTTGTCTTCCTGGGCCGGCCCGAGATGAGCCGAGCATGCGCAGTGGGGGTGTGGACGGCGCCACAACAAGGGAGGGACGTAGCCCCGACCATGAGATGCTGGAGCGACAGTGTTGCCGGTGTCTTCCTGGGCCGGCACGAGACAAGCACCCTTCCCCTTAAAGGGCTCTTAGAGCGGCAGTGTAGCCGGTGTCTTCCTGGGCCGGCGGTTGGATGGATGACGGACGACGGAGCCGAGAGCAAGAGATGCTTTGCATCTCAAAGCAGAGAGAATGATCTGACGGCAATATTGAACAACGATGCGAGTGACATGCAGACAATGCCACTGCTAAAGCTAACAAACATGGCCTCTGAGAGAGAGAGGATGCAAAGAATGATTAACAGGGTGGGCGAGGGGTGCGCGATAAACGCGGTGTTTCGACCTACCAAGCGGGAGGAAGGTGTGCTAATCGGGCCCAGTCATACGTTCCCGACGGAGGGGAAATAGCTCCTAGCCTGCTTATCAGAATGCACCAATGAATGAACGAATTAATAAATTGTTTAAAAAACAGGAGGTGCGCTTGTTCGAACATCCGCCCGGTGGATGGGGAGCTCAGGCAGGAATTCTCTGGCAGTTTCTGAATGCGCCGGAGCTTTTCACCTTAACCCGAGTCTTAACATTACCGATGTCTGGTGTACCAGGAATTCAGGGGCACCTGAATAAATAGTCTGGGTTCTCGGTCAAAAATCCCTTCAGGGGTATGCGGCGACTGAGGCCGCTGCCCATGCGTAGACACACCGGGCTGTTTCCCTCGGGAGAGAGTCATCATCCGTGCACTGTGATTCTAGTGATGTGTTTTTTGCAGTGGTGATTGCGTGAGCTGTTGCAGCTTATTCGTCGCTATTGATCTCTTTGGTCTTGACTGTGCTCTGCATTTTCTCCTGTTCCTGTAAAATAATTACACAGTCTACGTAAGTGCGATAGTGTGGATAGGAAGATGTGCCCGCATAGAAGGCATTGCGGCTGCTTTATGTATGGTTGACGTGACTCATGCTCGGGAAATTCTTCGGTCCTTGTATTCTGGGCACATATGTCTTGGTATTGGGGCCACACGTATGCAATGGATCTCCCGTGATTTCAGAGTGACGAGCTTGGCTTGGTGATCCTCGCGCCGCTGCATGTACGTGCTCCTGTGCTGGATTACGCAGAGCATTACGCCAAAATGTGAAATCTGTGCAATTGTTAGTGTACTGAAATGGCGGGATCCGGTCAGATGAACTCCTCCAGTGTAATGTGCTCAAATAATGGTGATGTGCAAAAATTGAGCACATCTTTCCGCGGGGGGAAACCATGGGGTGATGCGACGCATCTTGGCGGTGCTTGTTACGGTTGCGCCGACCATCGCGGTAGCAGACCTGTTCGTCTCCATTCAAATCATCGGTGGTCATCGGATGTCATCGGAGCGGCGGCGGTGGAGCCACTGAGCGGAGCGGCGCAGTTATCGCGTTTATATGTACCGCGCGTTAACGGTGAGGGGAATGAGAGAGAGTAGCGCATGCGCATGTGTTAACCGAGCGCTAACGCGCGCTGACGCACAGCTGGCATAGCGAGGGGAGCGAGCGCTAACGCAAGATGGCGCTGCCGTGAGAGCGGCATTACCGCGCAGCTGTCGTGGTGAGGAGAATGGGGGAGAGGCGTGCGGATGGACGCCGGATGCATGCATGGAGGGACAAGGCGAGTTAAAGAGATGCGTCGCATGTAATAAAAGTGGGTGTGAATAGTAGTACAAGAGGGTTCCTTGTCTTTTAATGTTAGACAAAATTAATAAAATGGATTCATAATTTAAAATTATAATTACAACGAATTACGAATTCTGGGAGCAAGAACAGTTTTAGGTTATTCATACAATAGCTGCCATTAGTCTTAAATTTGTGCTTTCAGGTTTAAAGACATCAACTGGTAATCGCAGCTTGACTAACAATGGGTTCTGCATTAGGTTTTACGTAGTTGGTATCATCGTTGGTGCTTTCGAAAGTTAAGCCACATAAAGGTCCTAGCACATACGTGCAGTGGTGTACTCGCCGGCCGTTTCGTGCGAGTCCAAATATTCACAGAGAAAAAGCCACACAGCGCCACCTGGGCAGTGCCTCCGCCCTGTGTAACATCGGCGACATTCCAGATAACGCATTCAACTCCCCATGGTTGTAAATAAAAGGAGAAAAAAAATAATACACAGAGTTATCATTCCACATCGCCTAAATTAACACATACAGTGAGGCACACGCATTTAGTATTGTTCGCATATATGTATCAAATAATTATGTACGCACAGATAAAAGCAATAAAACAATAATCCATAAACTCACGCGTAAAAATAAAAGGATCGCGTATTACAAATACATGTAAATATATTTGGTACATGCGTATACAATTTACACAGGTCTATTTCTACACGCACCCATATTCCTTTAAACATTATAGCATATACAAGGGAGGCAGATTTATTGGCTGATGTAAGAAGTACGGCGGAAGGAAGCATGGACTAAATGTTTATATGTTTATTAAATATTAAGGCCTTAATAGGTGTTTTAAAAATTAGGTATTTATAATATATAATAATTAAGTTATGATTATATTGAGTAAATATCCACTATTATGGTCATTAGCTATAAAGAAACTTTGCAAAAGCGCTTTAAAGCGACACCTTCTCTGGTCCTTCTCCGAGGATTAGACGAGGGTGCTGCTGCTGGTACTGTTGATGGTGCTTTCTGGTATGGCGTGCCGCTGGGCTTTATGCCACGCCAGATAATGCTAGGTGGCCTCCGCGTATCACATCCGCCGGGCCGGAAAGGCGACTCGCGGTGTAGGTCCTGGTAACGTTACCCAACGTAGGGCTGGCATTTGTAAAGGGACACTGACGAATGGAAACAAGTTGGCTTGTATCGGTAGATTACGGTACCGACAATCTATATATACCATTCTCGCAATTAGCAGTTGCTTATTAAGGCAACGAACTCCGGAAACGTGAAAACAGGCGACGACACCCCGTACACTTTTGGGTACTAAGGTTGTGACATCACACCAGTTGTACACAGTGAGGTCATTGGAGAAGCGTCTATTGGCGGTAAGCGCGACCGCGGGCGGCGCTGCAAAGCGCTCCTCCGTGACGTCGGCTTAGGGATTCTCGCATTTGTCGTCTGCTTCACTCGGGCTTGCTCTTCGTGCTGTTTCTTTGCGCTAGGTTGACGTATGAAGCTTGTCCGCACCACATTTTGCTTGTGCGTAACTTTTTACTATAAGAATAGACTAAAATAGCTACACTAGCTCAAGGCGTGATTTAACGTATAGTTTTCGATACCGCTATGGAAGAAACATTGCCGGCGTCACCCCATTCTTTGCGAAGCCGGTTTTGTGCGCAGTGCAAAGAGTCGGAGCTAGGAGTCGGCTTCTGTTGTACGCAATATTTCTAAGCAAGGGGACAGCCGGCTGCTAGTAGCCGACAACAGCGAAAATACAAGACCAAAACAAATTCTTGGCCTTCGCGGCTGTCAGCTTTGGCAGAAGGTATTACGAGTCCCGGTAATCGTATGTAAGGTAAATCAGTTTTTTGCAACCTTGACGAACACTCGAAAGTATTGTATCACATCACTTTACGTTGTCATGGCATGAAAGTGTGCCAACATGGGCTATGATTTACAAGAACTGTAGGCTGAGTTGCAAATAACCCACTGTGTGTATAGGCACGTGCTGGTTTTATACAGGCTTCTAACCAGTATGGAGGTTTATTGAGCAAAACGAGCCACGTCTACGGTAACAATATGTTTGTTCAGAACTGGAGGGATATTTCGTCACATTTCCCACAGTCATGTCTTCCCAGTATTCAGATATGCGTTAAGGAAAGCTGTACTCAAGAGGAGGAGGAGAAAACTTCATTTAACCGTAAAATCGAGATGATTAGTGGGCCGGGTCCTCAGTCCTGGACAAGAGAGTAAGAGTAATTTTGTTCTTTACGCCTGGAAATAAAAGTTGGAAAGCAATAAAGAGCTGCTTGGAAATATTCATCGGTTTCCTTTCTTGTTATGTATGCACATATACTATTTATTGCGTTCGTTGGCGACCATATCAAGCCTTCAACACCGTAATTATGTCGTAACTTCTCAGGTTGAGGTATATTCGCTATGATAACGATGGTTACGATAGAAATTATGAGCACAAAAGCCGCCTTCGAGTACTCTCGACAACGTTGTCTGAGGCGCGATCTTGGCGGTGTAGAACAAACGTTTTCATTATATTTGCATGTGAATAAACAATGCACGCTGTGGATATGGATCTTCTTGCACGCAGCCATAACAAAAGCCAATTTGTGAATAAGGGAATGTATGCCATACAGACTGAACAGAATACCCACAAGACTTTTGTGAGCTTCCCAAACATCCCCAAACCTACTAACAAGACGTTTGTGGGGGTGCAGAAAAATTAATGCGTAGGGCACAACAAAAAAACGCATTCATCTTATACAAGGCAACAACAACGAAAGAAACAGAAGCCAGCCGCCTTATTTGCTGCTGCGCAATACGCGTGTAAGGGCCTGCTGCTTGGCAGTGAACTGTTGAGTCTTCATAAGAGCATCTCTCAAATACTGTAGGCAAGCCTACGCATTTTGAATACTTATCGAGGAGCTCTGAGCGCTCAAACTCACCAATAAGCAAGGAAGGACGATTTATAATCGATCTTCTGAACGAGGCTCTCAAGAAAGTTGTTCTCCCTCTCCTCATGTGTTGCAAACTTGTGGGGGATACAGCTTGATATTATTCATATGTGTCAGAAGCCGGCAAAAATTAATGATTTACTAGAAATACTCTTTTCAATGCACTAAAGCATCAAAGCGGGGGATTTCTAGCGCAGGCACTGCTGCCCCTCACAAGCGGAGTGTAGCAGACGACAGCGGCGGGAGTCCCTAAGCCGACGTCACAGCCAGAGGGCGCCAATCAAACATCTGCAGCAGGGTTTCTAGTTGGGCAAGTTGGTACATAACGCGGTGGCTCAGTGGCTAAGGCGTTGCGCTGCTGAGCACGAGGTCGCGGGTTCGATTCCCGGCCGCGGCGGTCGCTTTTCTGATGGAGGCGAAAAGCAAAAACGCCCGTGTGTACGAGATTTCGGCGCACGTTAAAGATCCCCAGGTGGTCAAAATTAATCCGTAGCCCTCCACTACGGCGCGCCTCATCGCCTACGTTGCGTCGGCGCGTTAAACCCTACAATCAATCAAGTTGGTACATAACTTTAACAAAACAGCGCGAAGCACGGGACAAAGGGAAGACGAAGACTACACAAGCGCTGACTAACAACTGTTTATTTGAGAACAAAGAACAAAACATACAGGCGAAATGTTATCAAAGAGTAGCCTGCGCGATTGATCAGTGAATGAATTAGGTTATTTGCTAACAGAGGGAAAGTCACAATCAATGGAAGACGCTATCTTGACAAGTATGATTTTAAATGCAGAGCATTTCGTTAACTCACGATGTCACCCGGAGTTGGCGTGCCTCGGCGTCCGCAACAGCCGTTCCAGGTGCGCCCTCTCCCCCACTCCTCCTCTCCCGCATCACGCTACCCTCCTCGCTCTCAAGAAGAGGTCCGCACCCCTCCCCCTGCGCTATATAAAAAAGTAATACGTACCGGCGCCTGGTTTCGATCCCACGACACTCCGGGCGGAACGCAAGGTACATGGTGCTCTACCCACTGCGCCACAAAGCCGAAACAGAATGGAAGGCTACGAACGCGCCTTATATCCGTGACTCATTCAAACTACGTCAAGAAGCTGCTGATACAACGCATTCACTACCTGTGGGCGGAACGCGAGGTACATGGTGCTCTTCCCACTGCGCCACAAAGCCGACACAGAATGAAGGCTACGAACGCGCCTTATATCCTTGACTCATTCAAACTACGTCAAGAAGCTGCTGATACAACGCATTCACTACCACCAACTGCCCAAACACAAAACGTTAACGCAATACACCCACCCCCTATGCGACGCATTTACTCGAGTCCCCCTCGCGGGGAGATGGGCCCTTTTTATTTCTCATGCTCTGTCGATTTGTTCTTGAGAAGCTCCTTAAGACCGCCACTTTGCGTACTGGGGCCAAGTCTCGTCATTTCATAGAGGCCCTCATGAAAAGCGACAAAAGGAGCGCTAATTACCGAGAGACAAACATTTGTTCTAGTCGTGAGACGGAGGTTGTTTTAAAGTATAAACCAATTAGGGGCACCTGTAGTCCAAGATGCCTTGGTGCCTGATGTCTGTCCGGGCCTTTTCTTTTTCCAGGAGAGCTACTGAAGGGGTGCTTACACACGAGGTTCCTCTTTTGTGTATCGCAAACGCTTCACAGATTTCGCGCGTGCGCTGGCCCTTGTATCTTCGTAAGATACTACATTTGTCGAACTGCGGTGTACATCGGCAAGCCTTGACGTGTTGGGCAAGCATGCTGCCCGTGCCGGTCTTCAGTGAGTTGGCATGCTCCCTTAACCTGTCGTTGATGCACCGCCCGGTTTGTCCCACGTACGACTTGCCACAAGGCACCAAGGGGATCTGGTAGACCACCGCGTCCTGGCATTCGACAAAGGGCTTGGTGTGATTTATCTGGCATCCTTTCTCCGCTGCTTGATCTATATTCACTCTCCTGCAGAGCCCACCCAGTTTGTTGGGGGCAGAGAACAGCAGCTGTACACCCGACCGTCCTACTATCTTTATGAGTTTGTGGCTGACACCATGAATGTATGGAATTACTGCTTTTTTCTTGCGGCTTTCTTGCGGCGTTTCCGGTGTGGCAATATTCCTCGTGTCGCTCAAAAGTTTGCTGGCTATGCTGCTAAGAAGGTGATCTGGGAATCCGGCGGCAGAAAGACGCTGGACGTGCACGTTGAAACTCGTCTGAGCGGTGTGTCCGCAAGACCAGACCAGTGAATCCTTCCTAACGGACGTGGCGACCCCCCGCTTCACAGGCTTAGAATGAGCTGACGAGTACGGGAGCAGGTTCTTCTTGGAACGCGAGGAATATGCCCAACAAAGGTGTTCAGGGCTCAGTTGAAAACAAAGGTCGAGGAATTGTAGCATCTCGCTCTCGGGCTCTTCCTTTGTGAGGTGGAAGTCGCAATACACTGTTGAAAAAATGTCGAAGAGTTTTTCAACTTCTTGTGGATTGTGCCTTTGGCGTGCCTGGAAGATTATTAAGAAATTATCAACGAAAGCAAAGATTGCTATCCAGGGCAACTTCAAAGCTGGCCTTGAGGTTCGGCCACGTGAAGTGAAGAAACAGGCAATGAAACTTTATGAGGACATGGGGCTCCTTAAGTTGGTAGGCGCC
Organism: Haemaphysalis longicornis; assembly: GCF_048455015.1. Lineage (NCBI taxonomy): Eukaryota > Metazoa > Arthropoda > Arachnida > Ixodida > Ixodidae > Haemaphysalis > Haemaphysalis longicornis. The sequence goes on along the minus strand of NW_027526331.1, from coordinate 3,365,884 downwards.
GTGAAGAACAGCTGTGTCCTCAGTCTGGATGTGTTCTTCAGCGCGAAAACTCACAAGGCCGAGTGTCCCTTTAGGGCCATATTGTCGGAGCAAAGAACCTGGCAACGTTGCCTTGGCAGTTATCTACAGAAGTCCCTTTCAGTGCTGGCTGTACAGGATCCTTTTCTCGTTCGCAGACCGCAAGATGTGTCGGACTTCTTGAAGGCTGATGACCTAAACAAGGTCAGTGCGTTCGCGGTAGACGTACGAGATCTTTACTACTCTCTACCACATGAACCAATTTTCGAAGTGGTGCAAGAAGCCATAGATTCTTTCGGTCCAACCAGGTTTCAAAATTCCTGCGGGGTGAGCGTTGATGGCTTACTTCAGTTGCTGGCCTTTTATCTGCGGTGTACGTATGTTCTTTTTGAAGGCGACCTGTACATACAGAAGAAGGGAGTATGCATAGGCTCCTGTCTAGCTCCGGTCCTTAGTGACCTGCTGCTAGCACACCTGGATAGAAAACTGCTTGAAGCTCTGCAGGACACCGCAGTTGTGAAGGTGTTCCGGTTCGTTGATGATTTCTTAATAATCTTCCAGGCACCCCAAAGGCACAATCCACAAGAAGTTGAAAAACTGTTTGACATTTTTTCAACAGTGTATTGCGACTTCGACCTCACAAAGGAAGAGCCCGAGGGCGAGAAGCTACAATTCCTCGACCTTTGTTTTCAACTGAGCCCAGAACACCTGTGTTGGGCATATTCCCCGCGTTCCAAGAAGAACCTGCTCCCGTACTCGTCAGCTCATTCTAAGCCTGTGAAGCGGGGGTCGCCACGTCCGTTATGAAGAATGCACTGGTCCGGTCTTGCGGACACACCGTTCAGACGAGTTTCACCGTGCAAGTCCAGCGTCTTTCTGCCACCGGATTCCCAGATCACCTTCTTAGCAGCACAGCCAGCAAACTTTTGAGCGACACGAGGAAGAGTTCCACACCGGAAACGCCGCAAGAACGCCGCAAGAAAAAAGCAGTAATTCCATACATTCATGGTGTCAGCCACAAACTCAAAAAGACAGTAGGACGGTCGGGTGTACGGCTGCTGTTCTCTGCCCCCAACAAACTGGGTGGGCTCTGCAGGAGAGTGAATGTAGATCAAGCAGCGGAGAAAGAATGCCAGATAAATCACACCAAGCCCTTTGTCGAATGCCAGGACGCGGTGGTCTACGAGATCCCCTTGGTGCCTTGTGGCAAGTCGTACGTGGGACAAACCGGGCGGTGCATCAACGACAGGTTAAGGGAGCATGCCAACTCACTGAAGACCGGCACGGGCAGCATGCTTGCCCAACACGTCAAGGCTTGCCGATGTACACCGCAGTTCGACAAATGTAGTATCTTACGAAGATACAAGGGCCAGCGCACGCGCGAAATCTGTGAAGCGTTTGCGATACACAAAAGAGGAACCTCGTGTGTAAGCACCCCTTCAGTAGCTCTCCTGGAAAAAGAAAAATCATACTTGTCAAGATAGCGTCTTTCATTGATTGTGACTTTCCCTGTGTTAGCAAATAACCTTATTCATTCACTGATCATGCGCGCGGCTACTCTTTGATAACATTTCGCCTATATATTTTGTTTTTTGCTTTCAACTAAACAGTTGTTAGTCAACCCTTGTGTAGTCTTCGTCTTCCCTTTGTCCCGTGCTTCGCGCTGTTTTGTTAAAGTAAACTCAAACATCTCACCGCCAAAAATTGTTATACTCAAGTAAAGAGCTTCTAAGTGGTTGAGCACGTGAAATAAATGTAAATCAAACCTTTCACGAGCTGATCTAATTTGTTAAACGTACTACAGCGTCTATACATTACGTGACAGGCTTCTTCCCACGCGCTTTAGAGTCGGCCATCATGTTATCAGTTTCCCTTAGGAAATGCATTGGTGCGCAGATATCGAAGCCGATAACCTACCACGGTGAACGACTGGGATTCTGCAAGGAATATCCCAAGAAGGAAGCGCGCCCGCGCCCGGTTCGAACGTTTCGCCCCTCAAAATTTTGGCACTTACTTCCGGGGGTTAACCGAACGACCCGAACTTGTTCTCTTTCGCTCAATGCGAGCCGCTCTTGAAAAATAATGCGTAAATCGTGCGCGCACAGCTCTACCCTGGCTATGTGTGGGCCGGGCGCGAGCCCTAGCCATGACAACTACTCGAAAAAGGTGCGGGAAGCGAGTATGTACTCCAGGGCAGGTTGGCGCGTCGCGTGAGAGGAGAATAAGAGATAGGCGTGATCGTCCTACAAGGTGAGATCAAGGCTCCACTTGAGCGATGCTTAGCCGGACAGCCGCGGCTGCACGATATTTGTAACGGAGCTTGTCGCTGCTGCGCTCGTGGTCGGCGGGATGTGGTCTGACTTTCCGGTGTACGCGGGCACACCGGCCGCTGGGGCGGCAAAAAGCCTTTCTTGTTCTGTCGGTGACAGATAACAAATATAAAAGCCAGCCTCTTCGGTCATCGAAACGTTCTCAGGGGTCGACCATGCCCATTAAACTTTGTAACACCTTTTTTGGCCATACAGGGTGTAGTATAAGTGGTGAAAAGGTGTTGGGACGCTATTACACTCTTTTTCTTGAATCTCAACACCGTCAAAAGCTCAGCTCGTTTTAGTGCGGAAAAAATAGTGTTGACCAACTTCAACACCCTTGGTTTTTGGTAGGATGTTGAAAAAGTGTTTACCTTGTGTTCACACTTTGATTGATTATAGGCCATGCATGCATGTAAAAGTGCAGTACGAAGTACGAGACATCCCCTCATTTCCACCTCTCCACCTCGTAAGAAATATTCAAAAGCAAAAAAAAAATGGTGGTGGTGGTGATGTTTATTGATATGCCGGCAATTGCTCACCCGATCAGCACCTTTTTACCGCTATGCGCGGGAATTCACCATGACTCGCTGAGGCTTGTGACATGTAAAAATTGCAGGTTCAAGCGAAAGATGCCCCTCCTTGTGATCCAATGGCCTTCCGGGAAAATTAAATCGTTCAAAGAGGCATGCGGAGCGGCTATCCTTCGCAGTTCTTTAAACAAAGCTAACCGCTCCTCCGCAGGCTCTCGGCAGTCTATAATAAAATGGCTGATGTCGCCTGTAGCACCACACGTTCCACACAGAGGTGAAGAGATAATGTTCAGCTTCTGGAGCCACGCCGGTGTCCGCGCTGAGTTGGTCCGGATGCGGAACAGTAAGGTTGCCTCTGTCCTCTTCATTCCTTTGGCGACACAAGGTCGATGTTGTGGTCGCCAAAGAGAGCGAAAATGATCTTGTATGATTGTTTTTAAAATGCGCCGTTCATCTGGGGCCACGTTCAGAAGACGAGTGCACGATGTCGCTTCCCGAGCCAACTCGTCCGCAGCCTCGTTTCCAAGCACTCCTACGTGGGAAGGTACCCACTGGAAGGGAACGCTAAGTCCGTTTTCCTTTATCTGCTTAAAAAGACGCCGGGAGCGTTGGCAAATTTTATCTGCGAGAAATCTATGCTGCAAGAGTTGTAGGGCCGACATGGAATCCGTCAGAATAAGCGCATGCTCCACCCGAAGCGATTTGATTTTGTCAAGGCCGCCTCGATCGCTATGCACTCTGCCGTTCTTGATGACGTCAACTGGTCAATGCGAGCCGCCCAGGAAACGTTCATGCCGGGAATCACAAAGGCCGCTGCGCTGGTATCTGCTTCTCTGTCGACAGATACGTCAGTGAACACATGAACACAATCTCTGTACGACCGGTCCAAGTGCTCAAGTGCTAACATTCTCGCTTCCGCCACTGGTGTATATCTCTTCGAGCGGATGCCCGGGATGGTGAGCTGACACTCCAAACTCTCGAAAGACCACTGTGGCGCCAAGCGATGTTGGTTCTTCCGCCGTTGCTGGTACAGAATGCTGAGATGAGAGTGTTGAGCGCCGCGTATATGCGAGATTCCACCCTTAGGCGGAGACGCCTGAGCAAGGCCTTTCCGGCTGCGGACTCTCCCAGCCGGACAAGCTGCAAGAGCAACCGCGGAGACGCCATCAAGCGAAGAGGTGGAAAATGGGACTCTTCCAGGACTTTTTTGTTTGCCGCCGCCTGGGGAACTCCTAGGGATATCTTAACGCCCTGTCGGTGCAGCGCTTCCAGATGAGCATACTGGGTCTCCGAGGGAGACAAAACAGGTAGCTGGTAAAGAACCCGATTCAAGATGAGCGCCGAGTGGAACCTAAGCATAGAATATGGGTGACTCCCCCAGTTAGATCCAGCAATTCGTCGAAGCACATTTAAGCGGGGAACCATGGACGTGACAAGAGAATCCACCGCCTGCCTCCAGAAATATTTTTAGTCGATGGTGGCACCGATAAACTTCACACGAGTAGCTTGCCGGATTGGCAAGCCACCTAAAGTTAACTTGAGGCGCGTCGCTTTCCGTTTCTTTCCGGGAAACAAAATGAAGCAAGACTTTTCCGCGGAGACTGTTAGCCCCACTGACGAGGGATAGGCTTGTACCGTACGAATCACTCCTTGAGCAATCATAGCCAATCGCTTGTGTTGGTAACCTGAGATCCAGATGCATATGTCGTCGGCATATATTGATAAGTGCACTGACTTGCAGTCCTTTTTTATGGCGCAAGGGAGGCCCGCCATAGCCTCACTGAAAAGGGTAGGAGACAGAACACTTCTCTGTGGCACACCTCGCGATACACTTCCAGTGCTACTTAAAACGTCCCCTAATCGCACCTGCATAGAGCGACCTGTGATGAAAGCGTGCACGAAGCGGAGGAGATTTCCTGTCACGCCCATTTGTGACAGTTTTGTGATGATGCCACTTTGTACGACGTTGTCGTAGGCTTTGGAGACGTCAAAAAATAGCGCCAGTGTTGACAGTCTATAGGATCGCTGGTGTTCCCCATGACTAACAAGATCGAGGACGCTGTATTGTGCGCATAATCGTCCCTGAAGCCAGTCATGCATGCCGGAAGCTTTCTCTTACTTTCAAGCCACCACAGCAGCCTAGCATTCACCAGCTTGTCCATAAGTTTAGCGACACACGGCGTGAGTGAAACGGGCAGATAAGACGCGATGTCTGCCTGGTCTTTGCTGGTCTCTAGAAGCGGTGCTACCCAAGCAAGCTTCCACAAAGCGGGAATATTTCCTGTATCCCATACCTCGTTAAAGTGCAGCAGCAAGTCTTTTTTGCGCTCTAAAGGCAAATTGACAAGCATTTGATTGCTTATCCTATCAGGGCCCGCTGCGCATCGTCGGCACAAACTCTGCATGGCGGTCAGTAGCTCCCGCAAGGTGAAGGGAACATCCATGACAGACGAACGCAGAGGAGGCAATGGGCAGGCCGGGCTCTTTGAATCCCCAGAAAAGCTGTCCGCAAAATCCTCAGCCAAGACTTCAAGGGTCGTCTTATTCCGTAGGGCTAGAGCGATGAACGGCTTGTGCAACCGCTGGTTTCCGGAAAGCCCATTGACAACGCTCCAAATGCGTGTTGCCGGGGTGAAGACGCTTAGAGATTCGCAAAATGCAGCCCATTGCGATCTCCATAACTTCTTTGTGTACCGCCTAATGGCGAATTTAACCTATTGAAACATGTCTTAAGAGAAGCGTCATTTTTGTGTCGTGTTAGCTGACGTTCAGCCCTCCGCCGTACGGCACACAAGTTCCTGAGCTTGAGGTCTGGTGCTGGGAAGTGGGCCGGTAGCTTGAGCGTAGTAGTTGCTGATGCCTTGCCAGGGATCATGGACTGGAAGATATCGCCGCTTGAAGCGCTCACCATGTCTCTATAGCAGTCCCAGTTGACGACACTGCCGACCCTGCGCTCGTTTGGTTGAAACCCGGCCGCCCCAATAAAATGGGGAAATGATCGGTGCCCATTCGGTCTAGAGCAGTGTTCTAGGTGATATGTATATCACTAGTATTTAGTGATAAATCTATAGCGCTGGTAGAAGAGGGAGGCCGGAAAAAGGTGAGTGACCCATCGTTTGCAATGCACAACTCCAGTCGGTCGACAGCTTCAACGATGTGCTTCCCACGAATATCTATTTTCTTGTCACCGCACAGCGGATGGTGCGCATTAAAGTCCCGACAGATGATCCGCGGAGCTGGGAAACGGGCACACAACTTTCCAAGAAATACCTCAAATTCACGTGTGATCGTGGGGACACCTACAAAGAGGCGATGCTTACCTTCCGGGTGCCCAGCTGGAGTCTCACAGCCACAACTTCGATGGATTCAGTGCACAGGTCACTCACAGACAAAGATACGTAGGGGATTCCGCGCCGAACGTATAAAGCAGCACTCCCGTCCGGAAAAGTTGGAATTCTAACGTCCTTATGACCAACGTATCCGGGTAGCGACCTTTTCATGGGTAATCCTGCTTCTGACAAAGCCAATACCGGTATATGGGATTCCTTCAAAATCAAGTTTAGCTCCGATAGACGGCAATATAGACCGGCACAGTTCCACTGTAAATTCAAGGGCACTTTTGAGGGGCGAGTTTTTTTCTCAGAGGGCATTCGGCTGCATCGAGGGATGCTCTGGGCTACTTAATACCACAAATTCTAGGGCGAGTATCGCTTCAAGCACAGTCTTGCTTACGCTTGGAGGCATAGTTGCAACGTGGGACCGCAGGGCAGCAAAAAGGAATCGAAGGATCTCCTTGCAGTCATCCACCTTGTCCTGCCGGACATCATTGGTTTCCTTGTTTCGTGTGCTTTGGTCCTTCACTGACCTGGCGTAGGGTTCTCGCTGACGTTGCACCGGTGCCGATCGAAGCTGTTCAGCAGAAGGGCAATTGCCCCTGAAGGCACCTCGTTGGTCTGGTATCCGAGGACTCTTGGGAGTTTGGGCGTCGTCTGCCTGAATAACAGGCGCCTGATCATTTAATGGTGGAAAGTCATTGTTACAAGGGGGCCGAACATCGTCTGCAATCATATGTCATTTCCATATACGGCACAAGTTTATCTTTGGCACGTGAAATGTTTAAGTTAACTCTTAAAATTAAGAAGACTATACATACACTAAACCTTTCTACGCCCTTTCTGCCTGGCAAAACGTTTAGTATAAGTGGAATAAGGGTGTGGGAAAGTCATTGCGCCATGGTTTAGGTTCCAAAACCGTAGTTTGTAGCTTTACACTCTTTTTTGGGTGGCCAAAAGGGTGTTAACCGACTGCACTGCCCTCGGTTTTCTGTAGGATGTTGAAAGGGTGTTCAGTTGCAAATTCGTGTTCAGTTGCAAAAAGACGGAGTTGGGGGTCGACCAAGCTTCTTGCGGTGTTGGAAACTTCTGCAAGGTTTTCCTTGGTTTTGCTAAGCTTTGCTAGGTTTTGCGATGTTCTTGCTTGGCTATAGGCTAAGTGCTGAGGGGTGAGGCCAAGTTTAGCCAGATTTTACAACAGTGCGTCCCCCACACTGTTAGCGGATCCAAGGGGAAAACAAGCTAGGTCGACCCTCACCTCCGCTGCTTCTCCACCCTTGCACCATTAGTGCAAGCTGCGCTATTGTTTTTTGCGTTTTAGTGCCCTAAAAAATTGGCTTTAGTCCACACTGTGAAGGTGGTTGGAAAGCAAAGCTTTAAACGACACCCACAACAATTGCCCATGCGACATCACTTGAATTCACACATGTGGCTCTACAAAGAGTGAAGCAAGAGGTTCTGCCAGCTGTTACCTGGAATTCGCGGGGGGCGGCGTCTCGAACGCAGCAGCGTCGGAAACGACCGGGATATAGCAGTGGACGCCGCTGCTGTAGCCCGGCCGTGCGTCAGCGGAAAGAAAACGGAGAGGAGCGTCTTTCGAAGGGTGAGACAGCGGAACCTAGCCATCCTGCTGTGCTAGCTCGGGGCTACACCACCGCGCGACACAAGCGTAGACACCGAAATAATTCGGCATGTGAGCTTAGTGATTCCCATTTATACCGATTTAAGCTAGGTAGTTTAGTAAGTTTGAGAATAGCGAGAAAGCTGATAGAGCTTTTATAATCACTGTTTATAAGAACCAGTTGCTGTTTTCGCCTTTTGTAATACCTCTTAAAGGACAACCGAATTGGTATTCACCAATTTAGAAAACGGAGTCCCATTCGTGGCAAGCAGTGCGCAAAAGGCAGCCTTTTTCTAGCGGCGAGATATCTGTATGAGGTCTCTACATTTTGTGTTCCACACTGGAAACATTTGGCGTTCTTGAACGGGCAGGTCGCTTCGGAGTGCTCCTGGCTGCCGCACCGGTCGCATGCTTTCGATGGTTCGTGCCGGTCCTTGGTGCTTTTCCATGAAGACTTATGCCGCCGCTCACTTGCCAGCTTGTGTAGTTCCGGCTCGACCTTCACGTCCGGAGCTTTCATCAGCTTTGCGTCTTGTCCCGCTGCTTCCGCCGCGAGCACCATGTTCTCGATTTCCTGCAAAGTCAACATCGGTCGAGCCAGCAAGGCCCTTTGGGTTTCGACACTTCGAATTCCGCAAACTATTCTGTCCCGTAGCATGCGGTTCAACATTTCCCCGAAGTTGCATCTGTCGGCCAAGCTTCGAAGTTCCAAAATGACCTTTGCGCACATTCGTCCTCCTTTTGAATTCTGCTAAAAAACTTGAAGGTCTCCGCTATCTCGTTCGGCTTCGGTGCGAAAAAGTCTTCCAAGAACTTCACCGTTGACGCGTAGGATAACTGATTAACCTTATGCGGCGCACAACGCCCACTTAACACATTGATGGTTTTTGTGCCGATGGCCGAGACGAGAAGCGCTCTTTTCTTAGCATCATCTACAAGGCCGTTTGCTTCGAAGTACGATTCAATGCGGATGACATACGAAGTCCACTTATCGTTTGCGTCGTCGAACTGTGGCATTTGGCCCGACATTTCCGCAGGTTGGTGGTTGCCTCCGTAATCTTCAAAAGGCTGGTTCGATACTCGTCGCCATTGCTATCCCGCCTGTGCCGGCGGGGCCTGAGGGTGGCCGGACGATAACAACACAGCCCGCAGATCGCCGTGTTAGTGAACGCTTTATTTTGTGAGCCTCGCCTTTTTATAGCGGTGGCTCAAAGAAAGGAAAACCCACGTGAGGTACTGACGTCACGATATCAAGCCTCCATCCAAGTTTGCAACGTCAGGATACAACACCAATCATTAACGTATCTTTGCCGCATGACCACTTCATTCCGTCGGGTCCGAGTTACCCAGGAAGTGCTGTCGAACATCCTAATTGAGCCGGCGCAGTGGACGCGAAGCTGCGCCAAAACAGGCCCAAAACAACCGTCGCTAAAGGAAACGACAAAGCGGTCCCACCGACGAGTCGGCCGGTGCGAGCAGCCACCTGCGTGCGGGGAACGCTGGGTAACCAATCGCCGCACCATATACGCTGTGCTCCTTGAGTGAAAACCTCTCTACCAACCGCATTGGGAGTTTCTTGTCCCGCACGCCACGAAGGAACTGTTGGCTGGTAGGGGTAGAAAGCTTTGCTTTAAAAGACTAGTACCTTTAAAATCGTACACGTAAGAGGTGCGCATACGCATGCACCCCTTGTGCTCACAATCGAACAGGCTTGAAAGCCGTCTTCATTTTTATAATACCCAATCAGCGGGGGTGCACTCATTAGAGGCGCCGCATTTTTTTTTATTTGTATTAGTTTTTTGCAAGGCCGCCAAACCTAGGTCAAGCTTAAACAGCTCCACTGGTAATAAATTACGCCAATGCATATTGTTTTAGACATAGTGTGGTACAAAACACCTCCCCGCTTGTAGAAAATGTTCAGTCCACCCGTCTAAACGGGTATACAAAAGTACCTCCGAATTTGGAGGTGTTACCCTTTTAATGCGTAGCATTCTTTGCCGAGTACCCCACAGCCAGGACAGTGTAACACCCTGCATTTCCACAAAAATGCCGATATCGCGGAAGTTCCCCCTGTAATTGCTATAAAGGCGTAAATAAAGATAACTCGTCGTACAAAATTTTGAAAAAACTAGAACTAAGAAAAATAAAATAATTACAGAAACAGGTGAACAGTGTAATGACCTGCGTTTCCACAATAATGCAGATTTCGCGAAAGTTCCAAACGTAATCGTTACAATCAGGTAAACGGAGATAATTGGACGGACGAAAATTTTAAAAACTAGAATATAAGATAAATATTAAAAATTACCGAAAACGGCAAAACGTATAAGGGATGGCATTTCGAGAGCATTGCAGATTTCGCAAAAGTTGCACCTCTAATCTTTAAAATGGCACAATAGCAGAGAATTCGTCGAACGAAATTTTGAGAAACTAAGAACTAAGGAAAATATAAAATAATTATGGAAGCTGCCGAACCATGTAACACCCTGCATTTTTTCTACAAAAATGCAGATTTCGCGAAAGTTCCAAAATGTAATCGTTGTAATAAAGCAGAGATAATTAGTAGGACGAAATTTCGAAAAACTTCAAGATATCCAAAATAATAAAAAATTGCCCAAGATGGCAAAACGTTTAACGCATGGCATTTCTACACTAATGCAATTTTCGCGAAAGTTCCACCTGTAACCGTTAAAATGGCGTAAATGAGGATCGTTGATTGAACAAAATTTAGAAACACTAAAACAATAATAACAACAAAAATAAAAGAAAATGGCAAACCGTAAAACAGCCTAGATTTTCAGAATAATATAAATTTCTCAGATGTTTCACTTCTAATCGTTATAGTAGCGCAAATAGAGATAACTTGTCTTACAGGATTTTGAACAAACAAAACATTGGCTGGAAAAAAAGTGACACTCAAGCAAGCGGCGTAAGAATGCTACCCACTAGTAGATAATTCTCCGATTTTCGGCAGAATTTTTTCTTAGCTGGCGGTCTTCACACCCTTTCTTAGTTTTTTCCCGTACTCTAATTTGTAGCTTTACATCCTTGTAGGAAAAAGGTGTTGAAGAATGGACACCCTTCTTTGTGGGTGTTGAAATAGTACGGAACCGGTGTTTGGTATTTTATAACATTCAGACTTATTGAACATAATAAGTACCTCACAATTAAAAAAAAATTATAAATCCGCATGCTGACCTGTTTAGGCTGACATTAATTTGCATAATTCTGAAATTAGCGCTAAAATACCTGATTTTTGAGGCAAGCCCACCGACTCTATCGGAGGACTTTCCTCGGCTTGCTATAAAAGCAAGAAGAGTAGATTTGTTTCTGAAAAAGTATGTACTCACACTCCCCATGCATTCCATAGTTTTTTTTTGCTCAATTCATGTGTGGTGAAAGGGTGACTTGCGCATGCCGGATTTGTCTTATGTCAGGCTGCGCGCTCAGCAGATCCACTTCGTCACGCGTAGCTGCGCTGCTCCCACACTTATTTGAGAGTGTTAAGCAAACTTACACCCTTATTGACGATGTTCACAAGCACACCTGTTTTTCAATCCTTGCACCCTTTTTAGCCAAAACACCTTTTAAATGTGTGCGCCATGAGACAAGCTTTTTACACCCTTTTCAGCGAAAAAAGGCATAAAAAAGTTTAGTGTGTGGGTAGGTGAGGACCTTGCCACGCTCTAGACCGCACCGGTGCCTCGCTCCTACTCTGTGACGCGATGTCTACGGCACGAAAAAATGAAAGGGAGGCTGTAGAGAGAAATGCCAGCTTTCTTTGCGGATTTTCGGGCAATTACGCATCGTTTCTCTTCGAACAAAAGTGGAGTGTGCTGGGAAACGTGTTATCTTTCAATTAAAACAAAATCTCATTCAGCCTTTAGTGTTCTCTTAGTAACGACCAAGTGGTCGGCCGGAAAGCCACTTGCGGTGGAGGGGGTCTGGTAGCGGAGGAACTACGACCTGGTTGCGTAGTCACCAGACGTTGAATGTTCTTTCCTACCTCTCGTATTTCTCGGCGCAGTCGCAACGGCTCACCGTTCGGAAAGGTGAGCGACCACGCCGGGCACAATATAGAGTTTTAGATAACCGTTTTCGGCGGTCCGCTCTGGTATCGGCAGCGGGCTCAACGCAACCGGAGCCAATGCCGTTCTCGGCCAAGCACGCCACGCATACGTAATGGTGCTCCCGCTTGCTATCGGAGCGGAGCGGACCGTGAATAACTGTCAGCTAAAACTCACTAATAACTAAAAAATGCCACACGGTAGTTCCTCGCAACCGAGCCACGCCACGTTGCAATCATCGCGTAACTTCCATCCTACCCCTCACCCTGTACCAAAAAGGACTAAAAGTTCGTCCTCTGGGAGCTACCGGCCGTTGTCACAATCATTAATCTTTTTTGGGACTAAATGTGAGGGGATTAATGGTTAGTCCGCCACCCGGTTGGTCCATTCCGTTGCTCCCCAAGGACGGACTGCTAAAACAGAGTCGCAGAAAAAAAGGAAAACCGGCATCAGCACGGATCGAACCAGCGACTCCCGCAACTACTAACAAGGAACCCCAGGAACAACGCCATTGGATGGAAGGCGCCGTAGATAAAGTACAAGTGTACAGCGCTAAGTGCCGGGCAGAACGCGACAGATTCTTTGCAACTGGTGTTCGATTTTCCATCCGTGCAAACAAATGCGACGGCGCTTAGCGCTTTGCGCTTAGCGCTTTGATAACTGTTGGGACTATTCCTCAGTTACAAGGAGCTGTTTGTTGGCGTTCTCCGGCTACTGGTTGTTTTCGTCTCAACGGGCTCCATTCCTTTGTTGCATCACTTCTGCTTGTGTTTAGCGTCGCTGCAGTATTCCTGGCACCGATACGACACATCGGCAAGTTCAAGGATGACCCCGTGGGGTCGTCCTCAAGCTCCGATCCATATCCTCGGTCGCTAGGCTTAGCCCAGCAGCATCTGAGCTTCTTGCGACCAAGACCAGGCGGGCTGGACGGGCTGGGCCAGATACCACCGACCGAAACAACACAGCTGCCAGGAGCGTCTGCTGCGGCTGATGTTGCTGCTGGAACCTCTGACGACTTTCCTTCACTGATGGAGGTACCGCCGACCCGTCCACGAAGTGATCTGCAGCCGAGCCACATACTGGTGTTACGGAGGGAGGGACTGCGCCGCCTGCTGCCAACCGGGCTTGTGCTGATGGTAACACCCAGAAGTCTGCTTCGACTCCCACTCCCGCGAAAGCTCCCGCGACCCCTACCCTGCGGAGCTGCTTGCCACAAGCCAGGTACAAAGTTGCCGTCACGCCTCGCCAGCATTTCAACATCCTGAATCTACCGACGAAGACGTTGCAAAAATTGCTTGATGACTGCTTCGGGACAACTGGATTTACTGTTATACGCTTATCACCGAGCTACGAACACTGTTTCAGTGTGGGTGACATCTTTAATGCAGTGGCTAAGTTGTGCTCTCTACAGCACATAGCGATTTCTGCTGACACAATTCTCAAAGTACAAGCGTTCCTGGTATCTGGAACTAACATCCGCCGTTATGTTGTCCCGGGCGTCGATCCCTGGGAGGATCCAGACTACCTTCGCGACAACATCAGATGTGACACGCATGAAGTGCTTCTCGTGTGGTATATGGGGTCTGGCCGAACCTGCCTCGTGAGGCTACTGGAGCCTTCAAACCGGCCTTTTTTTTCATGGTTTGGTCCTCAGGCTCCGTCCTTTCCAAGCAGGGGTAGTGCACTGCTGCCGTATATTTCGCCGTGGCCACAAGAGCTCTTCGTGTCCGTGCCCCACACCGGATCCCAATCAGGTCGAAACTACTCCACCTCAACAGTTAAAGTTTAAGTGGCTTCTTTGTCGCTCTGACGACCATGAGATCACAGATAAAGGCTGCCCCACCAAGAGCAAGGGCACGCGTGCGAAGCACCGTGCGTGGCGTGCTCGTTCCCAGCCAGACCCAACCGCAACGTTCAACCGTTTCGACTGTTTGGCGGAAGAGGAGGAGGAAGCTACGGAG